>NC_057801.1:51355075-51655075 GCF_018294505.1 Triticum aestivum | reverse complement strand
GAATCTCAAGCTTTTCAAAGCAAAGATGCTTGCGCAGTTCCAAGAAAAAAAATACTTAACCACAAAGGGTTAGCAAAAAGAAAAAGATGCACTCGTAACATGAAGCCTTGGACTATAAAATCTGTCAGACAGAATAACATAACTTACTGATCTGTTACTGGAACGCAGAGATGATACCGGAGAAAACTGAAGTAGTAATCTGCATGTCTTATACGTTGACCTCTCAACTTCCAAGCATTGATCTGCAAAAGGACCATGCATATGTGAATCTAGCTACTGGTCATGACAGCCAATTTGCAAGAACATTATAATTGACATGGACATGTCTTATAAGTTGACCTCTCTATATACTATCATGGTACCTCACAGGCTGCACTTGCTGAACATTTCCATCGAGAAATTTACAAGAATATTATAATTGACATGGACAAGCATTTAGTGTGTAATGCTGCAGATTAAATTCAGAAGATATTCACAGATGGTGTTAAGGAAATTAATTGTTGATCTACAATCTAAACATGCACTTGTTGAATGTTGGATGCACATCTAGTGTATAATGACCAAGAGAAATAAATAGAATACATCTAGAAGTCAAACTTATATCAGTTACCAAGTTCTCGAAGCCAGTCCAGAGCCCAGAACACTTGCACCACACAGTGCTTCGCACTCAACCTGGCAACAGGCATCCAACAGAAGCAACAACATAAATGAAAAAAGTATCATGCAAAAGAATCAAATACTTGAATAGGTAAAATTAGCGATGTTTGAATTACCACTTAAAGCACTTGTCCACTGGATTATGCATGCCTGCTCCTGCAAAAAATTGGACAAAGGAACAGTTAAATAAAAAGGATGGAAAAGTACACACAACACAAGTTTTCAATTGAGCAATTTTGTTGCCCACTCAGCAGATGATGAACCATTTCTTTTACGAATTATATCAATAAACAGTCCAGTGTCAATAGTGTCAATACTGAAGATAAGAAAGAATTAAAAAGATAAGACTGCTAGTTAAATCACATGGGGATGAAGATGGAAGAGTCGCCTGGGATCATGTCGAGGTACTTGGGGAAGTCGCATGGACAGAACTTTGCAATGTGGTAGTGGTGTCGTCCGAGAGAAAACGGGGCCATTGCTTCGACAGCTGCCCTTTCCATGTCAACTGCAATGGCCCAGGCAGTCTCATCTTGAGCATTCACCTTGGCCATCATGTAAATGAGATCGTCATTGCGGGTGCTCAGCACCGGGGCGTAGAAAATCAGTTTCTGCAAGTCAAGTTTCTGAAAATCACCCTGTCGCAGCTCAGGCAATAAAGCAGAATAGCTTTGGTCAACGGATATGCTAGCAACATCGACCGTGGAGCGGATCTCCCACTTGTTCCATGAGATCTTCCTGTTCCACACATTGGCTCTCCAACCTTTACGGCTGGTCCTGACAAGAGGGTCGTCAAATTCTATCTCGATGAACTTGAGGAGATCATCACAGCAGGCGACGTTGCAATAATACTCGCAGGCGCGGTGAGGGCGGCCATCCTCGTCGAGAAAGTTAACCCTTGATTCAGGGAACGGGATGAATTCGATGACAGGATCACCACCGTCGAACAGGTTGCGAAGGAGGAGGACACCACGTAGCAGATCAACCCAGCCCAGTGAGCCTGCAACGGCGATATGCCTGTAGTACAAGGTATGCTTACAACAGAGCAGCTTGTCAGACTTGGATAAGTGCAGCAGCGACAACCTGTGGCTGCTCCACTCCTGCGTTTCAGACGAGTAGACGTGCGCGTCAAACCGCCAGTCGTCGTCTTGGGAGATCCACTGGCGGTCGACGTAGGCCACGGCGTAGTGCTCACCGTCGCCGCGGGGCAGGAGACCGAACCGCCGTCTTCTGCAGACCGGAGGGTCGGTGAGCGCTTCAAGCGATTGTTTCCCTGCGGGGGCGGCTGTGTAGACGAAGTGGTGGACGGCGCCCCTGATTGTGAGGCTGAAGAGGACGAAGGCGGCCCCGGAGCAAACGAGGGAGGGCGGCGCGTAGTCGTCGAAGGCGGATGCGTGGAGGCCGGGGCAGTTGAAGGAGAAGTAGGAGGCGCCCGGCGGGTCGACGAGCCAGAAGGAGACCTCCATGGCTTGGCCCTCGCTGGTCTCGCACTCGGCGGTGGTCTCGTTCCGGAGCTCCGAGAAACGCGGCTCCTCGCAGAGCAGGACCCAGTCGGGAAACTCGGAGCGTGGGTAGTCGGATCTGGCGGCGTTTGAGCCCGTCATGGTGGAGGGGTGGAAGGAAAAGGTGGAGCGCGCCATGGATCTGGACACCGAGGTCACACGGAACAAGCTAGGGCAAAATTTGTGGCGACGCCGCAGAACGGCGGGAGCTTCTGGCTTGGCCGCCGTCGCCCAGCTACCCCAGCGTGCACGGCAGGTGTTCGAGTTCGAGGTTATACCGAGTTGGAATAGCAAGAAAAGAAGGAGGGCCGATTTGCAAAATTTCCATACCGCCACGTCACCCATATGTTTTTCGAAAAAGGGGCGATTTTATTATTAGCTCATAACATAGCACAAAAGAGATACAAAACACAATCAGTATACCCTGAACCTCTACATAACTAGGATACACACAACCACACACAAAAGATCACGCCGGCAAATAGCAAAGCTATAAAAGACCAACACTTGAAGAAAAATGGTGTAACATTGACCCTCGTCAAACAGTTGTAACCATAGAAAATGGTGTAAGCGCATATGATCTAGACGATATCCACGCGAGCTGAAGACGCCACCTCTGAAATCTCATCTTGGAGACGATCTGGCAATCCGACGCTCCATCGCCATTGTCTGTTTGTGCTAATTTTGGGCACCCCAAACAATACACAACGAGTCGGCACTGCTTTGCTTAGGCCGTGAACCCACAAATTGCCACACACACCATCTTTGTATTGTGGCGTCTCAATGAAGGATCACTGCCACCCGATGAAACACTCCACCTCGATCCTTCAAGCACCCAAAATAGGGCCCCGGCGAAACATGAAAGCGTCAGTCACAAGTAAAGCTGCCATCATTGATTGGTCCCCCTAACCAATGCAACTCCAAAACGATGCTCCTAAGAGAGAAAAATGACACCATTGGTGTCAACACCGATCTGAGATCATCTAAACCTAGGGTTTTCCCTAGAGTAGTAGGTAGATAGTGAGAACGACATCGACGAATCCTTCAATAGGTAACACACCCAAAGGCGTCAACACCGTCGGCCGAAAAATAACACGACTTTTGTCGTCCATCTCGCAATGTTGAACAATCAGCCAGCAACACGTCGGTAGAGATGCACCCACACCATCGCTACATGCGGTGGCTAATCCACAAGCGGCGCGCCCCCTGTCTCGTGGGCCCCTCGGGCGGCCACCGACGTACTTCTTCCTCCTATATAAGCCTACGTACCCCAAAAACATTCAGGGAGCCAACGAAACACAATTTCCACCGCCGTAACCTTCTGTATTCGTGAGATCCCATCTTGGAGCCTTCGCCGGCGCTCCGCTGGAGGGGGAATCGACCGTGGAGGGCTTCTACATCAACACCATAGCCCCTCCGATGAGTTGCGAGTAGTTTACCACAGACCTTCGGGTCCATAGTTATTAGCTAGATGGCTTCTTCTATCTTTTTGGATCTCAATACAATGTTCTCCCCCTCTCTTGTGGAGATCTATTCGATGTAAACTCTTTTTGCGGTGTGTTTGTCGAGATCCGATGAATTGTGGGTTTATGAGCAAGTTTATCTATGAGAAATATTTGAATCTCCTCTGTATTCTTTTATGTATGATTGAGTTATCTTTGCAAGTCTTTTCGAATTATCAGTTTGGTTTGGCCTACTAGATTGATCTTTCTTGCCATGGGAGAAGTGCTTAGCTTTGGGTTCAATCTTGCGGTGTCCTTACCCAGTGACAGAAAGGGTTGCAAGGCACGTATTGTATTGTTGCCATCGAGGATAAAAATATGGGGTTTATATCATATTGCATGAGTTTATCCCTCTACATCATGTCATCATGCTTAAGGCGTTACTCTGTTCTTATGAACTTAATACTCTAGATGCAGGCAGGAGTCGGTCGATGTGTTGAGTAATAGTAGTAGATGCAGGCAGGAGTCGGTCTACTTGTTGCGGACGTGATGCCTATATACATGATCATGCCTAGATAATCTCGTAATTATTCGCTTTACTATCAATTGCTCGACAGTAATTTGTTCACCCACCATAATACTTATGCTATATTGAGAGAAGCCACTAGTGAAACCTATGGCCCCCGGGTCTATCTCTTATCATATTTGCTTCCAATTTACTTTTATTTGCATCTTTACTTTTTGCATCTATATTATAAAATACCAAAAATATATTTATCTTATCATATTATCTCTATCATATCTTACTTTCGCAAGTGGCCGTGAAGGGATTGACAACCCCTTTATTGCATTGGTTGCGAGTTCTTTATTTGTTTGTGTAGGTGCGTGGAACTTTTGAGGAGCCTCCTACTGGATTGATACCTTGGTTCTCAAAAACCGAGGGAAATATTTACGCTACTATTGCTGCATCACCCTTTCCTCTTCAAGGAAAACCAACGCAAGCTCAAGACGTAGCAAGAAGGATTTCTGGCGCCGTTGTCGGGGAGATCTTCGCTCAAGTCAAGACATACCAAGTACCCATCACAAACCCATCTCCCTCGCATTTATATTATTTGCCATTTGCCTCTCGTTTTCCTCTCCCCCACTTCACCCTTGTCGTTTTATTCGCCCTCTCTTTCCCAATCTCCTCCTCTCTTTTTTCGCTTGCCTTTTTCTGTTTGCTTGTGTATTGGATTACTTGTTGCCATGACGCAAGATAATACCAAATTGTGTGATTTCTCAAATACCAATAATAATGATTTCCTTAGTATCCGATTGCTCCTCTTAATGATGTTGAGTCTTGTGAAATCAATACTGCTTTGCTAAATCTTGTTATGAAAGATCAATTCACCGGCCTTCCTAGTGAAGATGCCGCTACTCATCTAAACAACTTCGTGGATTTGTGTGATATGCAAAAGAAGAAAGATACGGATAGCTATATTGTTAAATTGAAGTTATTTCCGTTTTCACTTAGAGATCGTGCTAAAGTTTGGTTTTCGTCTTTGCCTAAAAATAGTATTGATTCTTGGAACAAGTGCAAAGATGCTTTTATCTCTAAGTATTTTCCTCCCGCTAAGATCATCACTCTTAGGAACGATATTATGAATTTTAAACAACTTGATCATGAGCATGTTGCCCAATCTTGGGAAAGAATGAAATTGATGATTCACAATTGCCCTACTCATGGTTTGAATTTATGGATGATCATATAAAATTTTTATAACGGTTTGAACTTTGCTTCTAGAAATCTTTTAGATTCGGCCGCGGGAGGCACGTTTATGGAAATCACGTTAGGAGATGCTACAAAACTTCTTGATAATATTATGGATAATTATTCTCAATGGCACACCGAAAGATCTTTTAGTAAAAAATTGCATGCTATAGAAGAAATTAATTTTTTGAGTGGAAAGATGGATGAACTTATGAAATTGTTTGCTACTAGAAATACTCCTCTTGATCCCAATGATATGCCTTTGTCTACTTTGATTGAGAATAATAATGAATCTATGGATGTCAATTTTGTTGGTAGGAATAGTTTTGGAAACAATGCTTATAGAGGAAACTTTAATGCTAGACCGTTCCCTGGTAATTCCTCTAATAATTATGGAAATTCCTACAATAATTCTTATGGTAATTTTAAAAAGATGCCCTCTGATTTTGAGAATAGTGTGAAAGAATTTATGATTTCTTAAAAGAATTTTAATGCTTTGCTTGAAGAAAAATTGCTCAAAGTTGATGATTTGGCTAGGAACATTGATAGACTTTCGCTTGATGTTGATTCTCTTAAACTTATTAGATCTTCTCCTCCTAAGCATGGTATCAATGAGTCTCTCAAAGCAATGAGAATTTCCATTGATTAGTGCAAAGAAAGAACCGCTAGACTGCGTGCTAAGAAAGATAGCTTTATAAAGGCGTGTTCTTCTAGTTCACATGAAAATAATGATGAGGATCTTAAAGTTATTGATGCGTCTCCTATTAGATCTTTGTTTTGCAATATGAATCTTGATAATTATGGGAGTGATGATGAGTCAAATTTACCTAGAAGGCGTCCCAAGAATTCGAAGTTTTTAGATCTTGATGCTAAATTTGGTAAAAGTGGGATTGGGGAGGTCATGACTTTAAATAGTATTGAACCCACTATCTCGGATTTCAAGGAATTTGATTATGATAATTGTTCTTAAGAAGGTTGTATTTCCTTGTTGCAATCCGTTGTTAATTCTCCTCATGCTTATAGTCAAAATAAAGCCTTTACCAAACATATCGTTGATGCCTTGATGCAATCTTATGATGAAAAAACTTAATTTGGAAGTTTCTATACCTAGAAAACTTAATGATGAGTGGGAACCTACTATAAAGATTAGAATTAAAGATCATGAGTGTTTTGCTTTGTGTGATTTGGGTGCTAGTGTTTCCACGATTCCGAAAACTTTATGGGATATTCTAGGTTTCCATGATCTTGATGATTGCTCTTTAAATTTGCACCTTGCGGATTCCACCATGAAAAAGCCAATGGGAAGGATCAATGATGTTCCCATTGTTGCAAATAGAAATTTGGTGCCCGTAGATTTTATCGTTCTTGATATAGATTGCAATCTTTCTTGCCCTATTATTCTTGGTAGACCTTTCCTTAGAACGATTGGCTCAATTATTGATATGAAGGAAGGGAATATTAGATTCCAATTTCCATTAAAGAAAGGCATGGAGCACTTTCCTAGAAATAAAGTCAAATTACCTTATGAATCTATCATGCGGGCTAATTATGAATTTAGTGCCAAAGATGGCACTACTTAGATCTGTCTTCGCTTTTATGCCTAGCTAGGGGCATTAAACGATAGCACTAGTTGGGAGGCAACCCAATTTTCTTTGTGTTTTTTGTTTTTGTTCCTGTTTAGTAATAAATCTTGCATCTACCTTTTGTTTAGATGTGTTTTTATCTTTTAATTAGTGTTTGTGCCAAGTAGAACCTATAGGATAATCTATGATGTTAGTTGATTTGATTCTGCTGAAAAACAGAAACTTTGCGTGCACGGATTTAGTTTTGTTAAATCACAGAAACGTGCTTTTGCGTTGATAATTTTTGCTGCTGATCAATAGACAAATTGTCCAGGACTTCCTATTTTGGTAGGATTTTGGCTCTGATACCAATTGAAAGATTGAGGATGTCGCCTAGAGGGCGGGGGGTGAATAGGCGCTTTAAAATAATTACGGTTAAGGCTTGAACAAATGCGGAATAAACCTAGCGGGGTTAATTTGTCAAGCACAAAACTTAAAACAACTACGCTCAGCTATGTGCACCAACAACTTATGCTAAGAAAGATAAGCAACTATGTGTGATAGCAAGATATATGACAAAGAACAATATGACTATCACAAAGTAAAGTGCATAAGTAAAGGGCTCGGGAGAGAGATAACCGAGGCACGTGGAGACGATGATGTATCCCGAAGTTCACACCCTTGCGGATGCTAATCTCTGTTTGGAGCGGTGTGGAGGCAAAATGCTTCCCAAGAAGACATTAGGGCCACCGTAATCTCCTCACGCCCTCGCACAATGCAAGATGCCGTGATTCCACTAAGGGACCCTTGAGGGCAGTCACCGAACCCGTACAAATGGTGACCCTTGGGGGTGGTCACCGAACCCATACACTTTGGCAACCCTTGGGGACGGTCACCGGTACCCGTCAAATTGCTCGGGGCGATCTCCACAACCTAATTGGAGACCCCGACGCTTTCCCGGAGCTTTACACCATAATGATTGAGCTCCAGACAACACCAACCGTCTAGGGCGCCAAGGCACCCAAGAGGAACAAGCTCTTGGGTGTCCAAACACCCAAGAGTAACAAGCTCAAGGGTACCAAGCACCCAAGAGTAATAAGCTTCTCAACTTGTAACTTCCACGTATCACGTGGAGAACTCAAACCGATGCACCAAATGCAATGGCAAGGGCACACGGAGTTCCCATGTCATTCTCTCTCAAATCCCACCAAAGCAACTAATGCTAGGGAGGAAGATGAGAGGAAGAACAAGAAGGAGAACACCAAGAACTCCAAGATCTAGATCCAACACTAGTAGAAAAGGGGGCATTTGTCCCGGTTCGTAAGGGCCTTTAGTCCCGGTTCATGAACCGGGACTAATGGGTCGTTACTAATACCTCCACCCTTTAGTCCCGGTTCAAACACGAACCGGGACAGATGTGCCTCCACGTGGCCGGTGCGCCGAGCCCAGGTAGGGGGGCCTTTGGTCCCGGTTGGTGGCACCAACCGGGACCGAAAGTCCATGTCTTTTTTTTAAATGGCTACTTTAGGGGTTTTGGGGGTTATTTTAAGGTTGTTATTAGCTAGCTAATAGAGAGAAGTGTCCTCTCTTATATCTTCGTCCTTGGTTTACCAATGCTGCTGCTATGTTCATTTCACCCGCTAATATAATAACTCATGCATGCTCGCATCATACATCATCATATATAATAACAAGTCCTACTAATCATGCATCATCATACAACTTCTACTCGTTATTAATAATAAGTCATACGATCATCATCCTCATAGTCATCGAACCCAATCCTACATAATTGTTCTTAGCACATGATCATCAGTATCAGGTAGGACCTAAACACCCTTAAGGTAAAATAGCATAAAACAATATAGACCCTGACTCTCCATTATGAAGAATGGCGATCATCCTGTCTCCAATTCTTGCCCTTCGCTGCCTTTTGCTTCCAAGAAGCTCCTTACGACTGTCCATACATTTTTTCCATTCTTTGATTGTCATGTCTCCACTTCTTTTAGAAATCCGGTATGGACAGTTGAGATTCATAGGAAGACCTGATTGTATGTTCAAAACATGAAGGATACCGTGCGTATACATCAGATGAGACACACAATCATTCGGGATTATCTGTTGAAAAACATAGTAATAACTTCGTAGTTAGCAATGATGTACTAGTTTTAGAAGTTTGCAAAAAGATGCACGGATGTCGTAATAGTAAAAAATCTTACCAGTGTATCTCTATGGTAGTTACCGTAGCTCAACACGTGCACTAGTGGCACGTATTGACCATAATGTTGAGGAGTTTGATTGTAGATATTGTAATTCTCAAGATCAGTAAAAAATGCGACCAGATGATTTTTCTCCTGATAAGTTAATTCGGAGCCTTCGGTGTAGTAGGTTCTGTCTACCATCTTCCGCGCATTCTTTGAAAAATGAAAATAAGCTGTCAATGGAAATAAGTTGTCAACTATTTTGAAATAAACAATATAAATTACTTAATAACTATGTTAAGCTCACATGGGGGAAGAATTGGAGGTGTATCCACAAGGACCCAAATCGAAGGTCTCTCTTGCTCGATTGTAGGATCACCAAGATCCATGGTAACAAGCATACCCTCATCAAAACCATACATCTTGCAAAGTGCTTCCCAATTTTTGCAACCAAAATGGGTTACACTCTGAGCATTGTAGAGCTTTACTTGAAAATCCACTCCATGATGGGTACTTAGGATAATTTTTTTGGTTTCCATACTTTTATGGTCTTCAAAACCCATCCTCTTCAAGACATAGCGTCTTGCATAGCATGGGATAAGCTAGTTGAATTGGAAAAGATGAAAAATACACGTTAAAATAGTTGAAGTCATGCTTAATTACGAAAAAAACTATTGTCGTCGTTGCGTGTACCGTATGAACATCGAAGGTCTCCTCGAGCTTAATGCTGAAGCACTGATCTTCGCCCAGCTCAATGAACCTGTCGCACATACCTCGGTCGTCGTGGCAATAGTCGCACTCCCCCGGGCGGTTTTCGTCGTCCGAGTACGACATTTCCGGCCTATGTTCATAATTCAAATATTAAACTAGATCATTATTATTAATCACGGATGACTATCGGTGATGTACGTAGCTCCTCCTTTCATTCCCGAGTGCATTATTACACCAATTGTCTAGCACACGGGAATGAAGGAGAACTTATCCTATATGAACATTCAATAAGCAAAACCAAATCATAAAATAAGCAAAACCAAATCATAAAATAAAGTAGTATTCAAATTAGCATGCATTCAATAATTATAAGCAAAAGTACATCATCTCTTGGTGTCCGTACATCGTCGAATATTATCACTAATATAGTATCACTAATACAACTAGCTAGAACCGTAGCGCCGGACGGGTATCGTCGCGAGTGGTGGACACCCAAAGATAAGGAGCCATCACAGGATCATAGCTCCAGTGAGATCCCTAAAGAACCTGCCAGGTATTATCGAACCTGCCCTCCAATGCAACCATGTAGCGACGGACGTGCTCGTCCTCCTCGCTGACAAGGTGACGTACCACCTCCGCGGTGTCTAGAAGCCTCAGCACAGTCACTGGCCCACGCGACCGCCACCAAACAAGGATCGAGTCAACAACGGGCTGCCTCCTCACCAACCTACGTCCCCCGGAAGGTAGCACCTCCCAATACCATCCCGGCGAAGCCCAGTCCCGAACATGACCATGATCAAGCAGGCCTCCACCGCCGAGTCGACGACGACGAGGATGCGGGATAGGCATCGCCGACGTCGATGCGGGAACTACTTCTATATATAGTTAAATAAAGTAGTTTTATTAATTAAATCAACTAGCTAGTTCAACTACTAAGCACTTACTATAAATAAATAAAGTAGTACTTACTAAAAACAAACTACTTCTATATATAGTAAAAATGAAGTAGTTTATTAAATCAACTAGCTAGTTCAACTATATATGAAGCACTTACTATAAATAAAATAAAATAGTACTTACTAAAAATAAACTAGTATTTTTCTAACTAATTATATTAAACACGTTCTCTTCTTATTTTTTTTCCTTTTTCTAAATACTATGAACAAAAATATCATTAAAATTCTATGAACAAACAGAAAAAATCATAAAAATTTGACATATTCGATCTTTGCATATATATGAACATACAAACATGCATATTCAACAATAATATCATCAAAAAAAATCTATTAACAGAAAAAAATCTAACACAATATGAACAAATTAATTACACAATCTAAATTAACATACTATGAACTACACATCTAAATTACTACACATCTAATCTAACAAAAAAAATCTATGAACTACAAAAAAAATCTAAAAAAAATCTAACAAAATCTAACAAAAAATAAAAAGTTGCTCACGGCGACGGCGACGACGACGGCGACGGCGAGGTGCGGCCCGGGGCGGGGCGGGGCGGCGACGGCGTCGGGGCGGCGCGGGCCGAGTGGCAGGGGACGGCGGCGTCGGGGCGGGGCGGGGCGGCGACGGCGCGGGCCGAGGCGGCAGGGGACGGCGGCGTCGGGGCAGGGCGGGGCGGCGACGGCCCGGACCAGGGCGGCAGGGGACGGTGGCGTCGGGGCGGCGACGGCGCGGGCCGGGGCGGCAGGGGACGACGACAGCGCGGGCCAGGGCGGCAGGGGACGGCTGCGTCGGGGCGGGGCGGGGCGGCAACGGCATCGGGGCGGGGCGGCGACGGCGTTGGGGCTGTAGGGGACGGCGGCGTCGGGAGAGGAGGAGGAGAGATCGAAGCGCGGTTCTGAAATTTTCCTAATTGCTACTTATATAGCAAAGTCTTTGGTCCCGGTTCGTGGCACAAACTGGGACTAATGCCCCCTTTAGTCCCGGTTGGTGCCAAAAGGGCGGGAAACAAAGACCTTTGGTTCCGGTTGGTGGCTCCAACCGGGACAAAAGAGTGGCACTAGTTCCGGTTGGAGCTAAAGAGAGGCATTGGTACCGGTTGGTGCCACCAACCGCTATCAATGCACCCTTCTAATTACTTATTTATTTTCTGCAGCTGTTTTTTAGTTGATTCTTTCTGCAGTTGTTTTTAATTAATCCCACCTCGCCAAGCGAGAGGCACTCGCAGCGGTTTATAAGCCCTGAGTGCAGAGACGATGAAGAAGAGGCTCAATGCTCACCTGCACGTTGCTTAGCTTCAAGCCTTGAGGATTAGGGTAGACTGCACTGAGCTATGTGCAGTGCAGTTTACACTATTCCGAAAGGCTTGAAGCTAATTAACGAGCATTGCGCCTCTTTTTTATTTTTAATGACTTATTACAACTCAGAAATAAATAGAAAAAAAATAAATATAGCAGAAAAGAAAAAAAAACTATATAAAAAACCACTCAGAAATAAATAGAAGAAAAAATAGTTGTGATTAACTTTACTAAAAAATGAGCATAGATGCTTATTTTTAATGACTTATTACAACTCAGAAATAAATAGAAGAAAAAATAGAACTTTACTAAAAAATGAGCATAGATGCTTATTTTTAATGTGTTATTACAACTCAGAAATAAAAAGAGAAAAATAAATATAGCAGAAAAGAAAAAAAAACTATATAAAAAACTACTCAGAAATAAATAGAAGAAAAAATAGTTGTGATTAACTTTACTAAAAAAATGAGCATAGATGCTTATTTTTAATGACTTATTACAACTCAGAAAAAAATAGAAGAAAAAATAGTTGTGATTAACTTTACTAAAAAATGAGCATAGATGCTTATTTTTAATGACTTATTACAACTCAGAAATAAAAAGAAAATAATAAATATAGCAGAAAAGAAAAAAAACTATATAAAAAACTACTCAGAAATAAATAGAAGAAAAAATAGGTGTGATTAACTTTACTAAAAAAATGAGCATAGATGCGCTTATAGAGAAAATTCAACCTAAATTCATAATAAATTTCTACTAACTTCAGAGAAATTCAGTATGAATTTAGGTCAAATTCCCTGTATAAGGGCATCTATTTTCATTTTGAGAGGAGCTCAACAAGGCAGAGAGGGAGGGTCTTATAAACCGGTGTGAGCCCCCTTCGGTTGGCGAGGTGGGACTAAACTCTGGCCGCAACAAGGACCAACCCTTTAGTCCCTGTTGGTGGCATGAACCGGGACTAATGGGCAGCCTTTGGTCCCGGTTCATGCCACCAACCGGGACCAATAGTGGTGGGCCAGGAGCGAGGCCCATTGGTCCCGGTTCATGCCACCAACCGGGACCAAAAGGTCCAGACGAACCGGGACCAATGGCCCACGTGGCCCGGCCGGTCCCCGGGGCTCACGAACCGGGTCCAATGCCCCCATTGGTCCCGGTTCTGGATTGAACCGGGACTAATGGGCTGACCTGGCCTGGACCATTGCCCCCTTTTCTACTAGTGCAAGGGGTTCCCCTCACATAGAGGAGAAAGTGATTGGTGGAAATGTGGATCTAGATCTCCTCTCTCTTTTCCCTCAAAAACTAGCAAGAATCCATGGAGGGATTAAGAGTTAGCAAGCTCGAAGAAGGTCAACAGTGGGGAAGAACATGAGCTCAAAGGATAAGGTTCATTGGGGAAGAAGACCCCCTTTTATAGGAGGGAAAAAATTCAACTGTTATGTGCTCAGCCCGCACACGAGCGGTACTACTGCTCCACGAGCGGTACTACCGCTTGGGCGGAAGAAGCAGGGAAAAGGAGCAACAAAATATGAACCTTGGGGCGGTAGTACCGCTTACAAGCGGTACTACCGCTCACCCCAGCGGTACTATCACTGGAGGAGCAGAGCACGGGACCAAAGGAGGCAGGACATAGCAGAGTACGGTGGCAATAGTGCAGTAGCGGTACTACAGCCCGACCGGAGCGGTACTACCGCTTATAGGCGGTTCTACCGCCCATTCTGGGCAGCACTACCGCTTATAGGCGGAACTGCCGTGCCTTACTGCCGCGCGACTACTGCTGAACCTGACACGAAAAGAGCAGACCCAAAAACGAGGCTGTAGTAGAGCGGCACTGGAGCGGTACTACCGCTTGACGCTACAAGCGGTACTACCGCTGGCTCCGCGGTACTACTGCAGGGAGAGAAACAGAACTGCCATAACTTCTTCATATGAGCTCCAAATTGAGCAAACTCAAGCTTGTTGGATACAAGACAACGAGTAGCATCAAAACAGCGGCCATCATAGAATCTCCAACAGAGAAACCTCCAACAGAGAATCCTCCAACAGAGAATAACCGACAGAATCTCCAACATCGAAAACATCATAGAATATGCATGTGAACTCCGTTTTCGATGAACTCGAGCTTGTCATCAAGATGACCATAAGCTCCAAAACTCACAAAGAGAACCAAACAAGAACCAAGAAATATGATGCAAGGATATATGCAATGGTTTGAGCTCTCTACGAATGATACGATCAAGTTACTCATCGAGAGCCCCCCTTGATAGTACGGCCATCGAACCTAAAACCCGGTATCCCAACTACCATCATGAGACCGGTAAAATGGAAAACCTATCAAGGGCAAACCTTTGCCTTGCACATGGTCAACTTGAGCTAGATGATGACGATCTTGACTCCCTCAAGTTGGACCATCTTTCTTGATTGCGTTGGCTCGATGAAGACTAGTTGATTGCTCCCCCATACTCTACTATGGGTGAGCCACTCTTCCGCACATCTTCACAAGTCCATTGTCACCACAATGGACGACAAGCTTCAAGCATTTGATCTCTTCATTATGCTTCACTTGAACTTGCACACCACAACCTAACCCCACAAAGGACTCTCACGAAGATCATGGGTTAGTACACAAAGCGTAATTGACAATGCTTACCATACCATGGGATCGCTTGATCCCTCTCGGTACATCTTCTACGCTTTGTGTGCCGATCAACTTGATTCACTCTTTGACTTAGTCTTGATCAACCTCTCACATGACCAATCTTTAGGTAACTCCTTGAATGGCACCTTGGTCATCACAAACTCTCCTTGAAACCAACAAATGGACTCCAAGAAAAGCCTATGGACAAATCCTTCAAATAAAACTCAAGGCAACCATTAGTCCATAGAGATTGTCATCAATTACCAAAACCAAACATGGGGGCATCACATGTTCTTTCAACGTTGGTTGCGAGTTCTTTGTTTGTTTGTGTAGGTGCGTGGGACTTTTGAGGAGCCTCCTACTGGATTGATACCTTGGTTCTCAAAAACTGAGGGAAATACTTACGCTACTATTGTTGCATCGCCCTTTCCTCTTCAAGGAAAACCAACGCAAGCTCAAGACGTAGCAATGACCATAGGGGGAGCAGTTACCTCGTCCACAAAAGATGAGGCTGCTCCAAATCCAGTGAAGACAGTCCATGGTCAATTGACATTGCCAACCGCGACCAAAGCCATCAATTACCACATGGGCGCTACGACAATCCCGCCACCGTCGTAGCATGCCTGGAGCCGTCATCGAGCCTTCACTGTCCTCCACGCTACCGGTGGGAAGATCCAGCCACCTTCCCCGCTGATGGCGTCCTAAAGCGATGGCGGGAGGAGGGAGAAGAGTGGAGGGGAGGGAGTTGGGGATGAGAACGATGGTCGCGCCCTTGTCACCAGTGGCGGAGCCAGGAAAATTGGATTAGGGGGGCCAGGGATGTTAAAATTGGTTGGGAGGGCCAAACTATTGAAAAAAATAGGCTCTTACCTACAAATGCACACTAATTCTACACTATTTATAAGTAAATTAGCAGTATATCCTTGATGTTAGGGGGGGGGGGGCAGGGCCCCTGCTGGTCCCCCTGTCTCCGCCACTGCTTGTCACCCACGGAGGCGATATGAGGACTACGTGTGGTTTCAGGGAACCGTTTCCCTTGGTGCAACGTACGTCAATCATATGTGGATTGTATTTTCAAGTACAATGACTGTACTTTTTCATTAGAGATAGCTATAAATACCCGTGCGTTGCCACATATATGAGATTTTGGTATTCTTTCTCTGTTTCAAAATAATAAAAGTGCTAGGTTTGATGCAAGTCGACCTTGCTTAAGCTTGACTAACTCTATAGAAATATATATTTCATCCGGAATACCAAATTAGTCTCATAAGATTTTTTATAAAAAATATTTTTATACTATGTGTATTGATGCAGTAGATCTTAGCACATTTTTTTTATAAAGTTGATCAAACATAAACAAGTTTGACATAGATCAAACCTAGGACTTTGATTATTTTTCACTCTCAAATACATGTTCGCCATTTTAAACCCATGTTGAACACTTTTTATGTAAGAGTTGAACATTTTCAATACACATTGAACATTTTTAAATACAAACTGAACATTTACCCAAGTACATGTGAAAAATTTGGAAAATGCACACTGAACATTTTTTAGCACGTGTTGAGCGTTTAAAAAATTGAAGACCATTTTTTATAACACGGAAAACATTTTTTATAAAATGGACAAACATTTGTACATGTGAAAGCTGCATGAATAAATTTTTACACTTCAAGGTTTTTTGTAAAATAAATTTTATGAATAATTTTTTAAATGACAAAAAAATAATATGAATAATGTTTTAATGTTGTGAATATTTGCAAATTACGTGGATAAATTATGACATTTTCATGAATATATGAACATTTTCTTGAACATATGGTGAACAATTTTTGAAATACATGTCAAAATTTATTATAATAAATAATTAAAATAAAATCAATTTTCCGCAATTGTTTTCAAAAGCGTTTTCCAAAACAAAAACTTGGGAAAGAAACTGAAAGGAAGAAAAACCAAGCGTATGTGCCCTAGCTCGCAACAGACGCATTGGGCCTAGGCCAGCTAGGGGTCCGCTGCAGACTTGCCTTTGCGTTGGTCGTTGCATTTTGACCGATCAAGCAAACTATGAATGATTTTAAATGTTTGTAGTTTTGTACCTCGAGCTCCATATCGGTTGGTCCCGTCGGAGGGAAAGGTGGACGCGGACGCCTAAGTGTTAGTGATGCTGGTGGAGGCGTCAGTGTGGCTTGCTCGCGGTAGATGTTCGACCATGCATTCTCTTTCTTCTATTAATGAAAAGATACGTAAGCTTTGTGTCGAAAAAAATAACTCGCGAAGTGCGCCGACGACAAGACCTAGCCGAACCACTATGTTGACAGATGTTTTTTCTTCTTATTTTTTTTCAAGTGGTGGGTATTGAACCGACAGTGGGCAGGTGTTCTTCTTTTGAAGCTAGGCCGGGCCTTTTTTGTTGAACTTTTACATGGAAGCCCAAAAGGCCTATCGGGGTTTTATTTTTTACTTAGATTTTTTTGAAGAAGATTTTCCTTAGATTGCTGATTCATTGGGGGACTCCCTATTTGGCGCCTCTAGGGCCCCCGAAGACAACTAGCGCTCACTGCAGCATAGCGTGGGCCACCCCACGAATGCGAGCTCCTGGCTCGCTTGGGTCGCCACCGCCATGGGTTTGATCCTTTTTTTTGCACGGACTTGGGTTTGATCTGTCGACTTGATCCTGATGATCATTGACTTGACCCATTGACTGTCGGCCATTCAGAAAAGGTTCACGAACTTGAAAAGTTCACAGATTTCAAAAAGAAGTTCACAAACATGCAAAAGTTTGCGAATTCAAAAAAGGTTCGGAAGTTCAAAAATTGTTCACCAATTCATAAAAGGTTCACCAATTCAATAAAAAGTTCACCCATTCGAAAAAGTTCACAAATTAAAAAAGGTTCAGCAATTCAAAAGAAGGTCATGAATTCCAAAAAAAGTTCATTAACTAAAGAAGGTTCGCCAATTGAAAAAGGGTTCATGAATTAAAAAACTATCACAATTTTGATAATTTTTTTATGAACCTGAAAATTTGTTCACAATTTTCAAAAAAATTCACGAATTTGAATAATTTTTTAATGAAGTTAAAATAAAATGAAAAAATAAATAGGCAGAAGAAACAGAAAAACTAAATAGAAAACCAGAGAAAAAACAAAGAGTAAGCGATGAGAAAAAACCCAGCAGAAAAAGAAAGAAAAGGGGAAAAACCCCGGCTGGAACTTTCCGAAACCGGGCCAAGAAGCTTCTGGAAGTTTCACAAACTTGGCCGGCCCACTTGGGAACTGGCGAAAGGAGTACGTAGGCGCCGCGTATGGGATGGCCTCCAAAATAGGATTCACCATTCATTGCCGCCAATAGTTATAGGCATATGCGATTTCAGACTTGTACTGTACCTCAATTTCTCCAATAATTATTGCGTTGAAGAAAGCCAGTCGCATGATACTATTTTCATTATTCCTGAAGGCATGAAAACTGAAGGTTCGCTTAATCAGAGATGAAATAATTTCAGAAGCAAATGAATCATCAGGTGATTTTTGTCAGGTGATGCACAGTGTGTTAGTGTTCATTCAGGGTTTCATTCAGCTAATGAACGGGAAACATTATGTAACTTGGTCTAAGTACATTATGTATTCTAATCAAATTTGCTGACCCCATGATTACCGGGGTCATCGTGCTGAGTTTATGCAAAAACAAGGAGAGGAGGGCCTTCTATTCATCAAACTGGACACTTCTTGGGAAGGACCTTCTTTTGGTGCCCTCCTAACTTGCCCCAATTATTGCCGTTTCGAGGAACAGCTGATTGCATAATATTTCTTTCTCTTGTGTGTATATATTTCTCTATCTCTGTTCACAGTGCACACACTTCACGAGAGAAGAAAGAGATGGCAACAACATGGGCGTGTATGCCTTGCATGTGAGTGGTAGAACATATGCCCATTTTGTAGATCTCTGCATGTGAGTTCATGGGCTACATGCTGCTGGGGCGGCATTGCAGTTGCAGCAACATTTGACTCATCGGCTCCTTTTTGCTTCATGTGGTTGGACTGCCGCAGACATGTGAGCAATCAATCTCCTCCAAGGAGCCTTATGAGCTTAGCTACTACTCGTAGCTAGGATGATAAGATTGCATCTGCTGGTGATCACACCACACACAAAAAGAATGTTTGAACTTTGTCAGGAAGAATCATATGGATGCATGCACATGGCAGATCTCATTCATATCTCTCCTTTCGGCCAGGTGAAAAATATATAACATGGATGCCGTGAGAACCAACATGTCTTGGCAGGCACCCACCAGCTATGCGGAAAGTTCATCGCCGTCCATGATCTATCTGAGCTTCTGCTAGATCATGTGCAACCTGGATGCATGTTACAGTGCTGTAGCAAACTAGGAAAACAGAAAACAGGACAGGACATTCAGGCATGTTACAACACAGTGATTAGCACAACCTATGTAACATGGCAAATAAATTAAGAATGTGCTAGCTAGACACAATTAACATGGCATGATTGCTACTCAGATCTGAATGACATTTGCCAATCTAGGACCTTTTAAATAGTTTAGCCAGGCTTAGCTACCCACTGTGCAAAATGCTACTAAGCACTTGTCATTAAGATAGGCCAAGATGCTTGCCGAGAGAATAGCAGTAGCAGCTAGAAAGCAAGCAGTTAGGGGCACATCAGCACAAGTTAGGGGGAATCACATCACAGTAATGGGTGGATTATAATGATTGAATGGCTGCAGTTAGTTGTTCCCCGGGCCACATGCATCTCTAATCTGGGTTAAAATATGGTGCCCCCAATCTCACCAGAGATCTGACAGGTGCTGGTACAGTCACCCAACCTTTCTAGCTTGGATAATCAATCATCCATAAGCATATGTTACTTGTAAAGCCAAGCCTGTAAACTAACTCCAAGATGGATAAAAGTTCGGGAAAAGCGAAAAGGGCATCTATTGAGAAGCCCCGGCTTGTGCTCACCTAATGATGAGACCATAATTGATTACACCATAAACAAGCCGCGGCGTATCGCATAAATTTGCCGTCCACTACTAACAACTTCCTTTTTTAAGACAGACTAACAACTTCTCCTGGATCAAATTTTAACGTTCGGCGGCACTAACTTTTTTCGTTCTATTCATCATTACAAACTTAATTGGGATGTGAGATCATAATAATTTAAAGTTTACTACTCCGTCTGTTAAATACTATTCCCTCCGTCCCAAAATAAGTGTCTTAACTTTAGAATAACGTTTGACACTTATTTTGGGACGGAGCGAGTAGTGGTCATCGATTTAGTACAAAGTTGTACTAAATCAGCGACAACTAATATGGAACGGTGGGAGCAGCCGAATGCATCACTAACTTGGAGTCTGGAGATATATGCCCATACCGAGAAAATCTGCTTTCTTGATTGGCGGCGATAATATGTATGGTTTGTTCAGATTTGCCACGCAAAAACCATGGAAGAATGGGCACATTAAGCTGCAACATGATAAACTAGTGTTCCATTTGCTTGGCAGAAAAGCAACTGTGAGCTTAACTTATAGGCAAAAGCAAAGGTTGCGTATGTACACCTATATAAGGACCTCACTGGAGCTTTCTTGCATACCAACCTCTCTTTCTTCTTTCTTCTTTCTTCTTAGAGAGGGGCACACACAATTTGCAAAGACAGATAGAGAGAGAGGGACACACACACAGAAACTGAGAGAGAGAGAGAGAGAGAGAGAGAGAGAGAGAGAGAGAGAGAGCAACAATGCCTTGGGGAAGCATCCAAAGGGATCGCATTGATCCTTCCATCCATGGTGCTGGTGGCGGTCATCAATCGACCGGCTCGACGGATCATGCGATCCTTTTGGAAGCTTCCTCTAGCCATTACTCCACTGATGATCCATGGCTGGCTAGCTAATTCTTCATCGCTTCCATCATCTTCATCTTCAACGAGCTAGGAACTATTTGGCTGGTTTCCAAATATCACATGGTATGCTGTCGATTCCGGTGATGAATTCCTTGATATTCCATAGCAACCACGCCAGAGCTTGAGATTGATCTGTTTGCTCTATCCTACAATCCCGTTACTATCTTATGTTCATGATCAGAATGAACTAGAATCATTGATGGCTAGGTGCGTGTTAATACTCCCTCCGTCCCAAAATAAGTGACTCAACTTTGTATTAACTTTAATAGTACTTTTTAAAACCCAATTAACCCAGCATACGTGTCCGGACCCCTAACTAATTTACTAGCACTAGCTCTAGCCCCTTTCCATGGAACCTATCTAGGAAAACTTCCACTGTAAATAAAGAGATTTTTTTTTTGAGGAAAAAATAAAGAGATAAAAGTGAGCTAATGGAGGACTCTGATTAACCATTTCTTACAAAAAAAAGGACTCTAACCATGTGATCGTCAGATGCATGTAGATCCTAAAAATAATTGTCAGCCTTAGTTAAGTAAGTTAAGAATCAGGGCCGGAGGTATGGATCTTGATTAAGGCTGTCGGTTGCATGCACGTCACATGACCCCTAGCAATAACAAATTAGCAACTAGGTCGATCAGGACGCGTATGATTGGTGTTTCGTGTTAGTTAGGTAACGAGAATACCGGATCGATGATCGATCTGGATGCACCAGTCCCATGCCCTTTGACTCGCCGGTCATCTCATCGCAATATCAATCCATCGACTCTTCTGTATCTTATTTTCGCCAGAGATATTATCTATCTAACAGTTACTAAGCTCCCAGGATTTCTGCGCTTCTGATGCATCGTGGTTTTTGCAGTCGGTTGTGGGCCTATTTATTAACCTGTGTTTGGGCACAGTCACATGTGTATGGGAGTCATGGTGATTCATGCGGCCTTTTTTCTTTGTACGCGTCAGTGTGTGTTTGCTCTCTCGATGCTCTCCTTGATGGAGCGCTGATGGCCCAGGTGCGGCGCTGCGCCGCCAATAACAGCCACATATCGATTCCATGTTTTTCTTTGTTTTTTCTTCTTTTGTGTTTTCTTTATTGGTTCATCGATTTAATTTTTCTTTTTTGGTTCTTGTGTAATTTCTCTATTGGTTTTCTTCTCTTTCGGAGACTTTATATTCATATCTTTTTACAAATACATGTCCCCTTTATTTAAATATACATTAAACTTTTTTTATACAAGCTCTATATTTCTTAAATACATGTTTAACATTTTTTGACATACCTGTTAATTTGATAAATATACATTGAATGATTTTTAAATACTCAGTGAACATTTTGTAAACACACATTGCACATTTTTATTCAAGTACTAAGCTCAACGATTTGGAGCCTCCTGGTGCTTCCTGGGCTGTGGGGTCTCTATGGGCCCCACTTGTAAGGGGGTGTGTCGCTTGTTGGGAGTAACCCGTCATTTTTTTCTTCTGAATCAACACATATGTAAATAGTCGTAAAGTTTCAGCTGGTTTTCCTGGTTTTGGGAATGTTCTAAATTCTTATTGGGTATTTTTCGTTCTTTCTATGTTTTTGCTACCTATTTTAATTTACTTTTTTTATTTTTCCCATGTTTTCCTTTTCCTTGTTTTTATTTTTTTTCTCTTTTCGAATTTTAATTCATGAAAATTTAAGAAAATCTTGAAGGGTTTTTTAAATTTATGATAAATATATTTAAAGTTCATGAAAATTATTAAACTCTATCGGATTTTTTTTAGTTTTTGAACCTTTTCAAATTCAAGAACATTGTTTGAGATCCAAAAAAATACAATTCATGAACAATTTATATTAAAATATCTTGTTATTTAATTTACAAAACTTTTGAAGAATAAATTTGTGAACATATTTTTATTAATTTTTTTCTTCAAATAAATAATTTGTGAACATATTTTTATTAATTTTTTTATTCAAATAAATTACTGAGCTAGCATAGGAGCAAACGGAAAAAAAACTAAGCAAGCGAGCGAGAGCTTGATGGCCTAGCCCATAAGTGAGCGTTATATCATTAATTTCATCGTTTTACCTTGGAACAGTAGCTCCCAAGAGCCTCACACAACCAACACTGACTGACACCGAGTTCGAAACGTGTAAGGATACCCAACCATGCACTGAACAAAATCACTCTGCTCTGAAAACAAAGACTATCTTCAATAGCAGACCAACAAAATTCGCAAGAAAAAACCAGCAGGCCAACATGATATCTAGATGAAAAAACAATGCCAGAACATAACTAAAACCCAAACAAACGCAGTTAAATGAGAACAAGACAACCGACCACAAATAACATTCTAAAGAAGAAGAAAAAAGTAATTCCTACAGGTGAAAAACGGCGCAGGAAAGCGAGCAGTAGCCTCTAGTCTCTCTTATTGCACGATGTATACTCGTCTTGCCTCTAGTCCTTTTTGCAAAGTGCGCCCGCCTTACTGGGCCTGCCCATTAGTGACTTTTCTGAGAAGGTTTTACGGGTCGGCTATATAACCTTCCGCCCATTCCTTTTCCATCTTTCTATGTTTTTATATTGGTTTCGTTTGTTATTTATGTGTTATCTTATTTTTAAATACTTTGTTGACTTTCCTAAATACATGTTGGAATTTTTTTTGTATATAGGTTGAATAATTTTCAGACACGTTAATTTTTTCTCCAAATAAACGTTGAACATTTCTTTCAAATACATGTTGAATTTGTTGCAAAATGCACATTCAACATTTTTTGAATACATGATCAATTTTATTAAAAAAAAATTGGACATTTTATAAAATGTGATAAAGTTTTATTGAAACATGCAGACATTTAGTTATATGTTTATGAACAATTTTCAAACATCACACAAGTTTTTTTAAAAGAGAAAAATGCTTGTGTCATTAATTATTTAATGAAAATATCACAAATATTTGCGCCACTTTAAAAAATGTCCATGAATTTGTAAAACAATTGCTCAATTAGAGTTTTTCAAACTGTGTAACATGTATATGCAAAAATGTTTAACATGTATCTCGAAAATGTTTAACCTATAGAGAAAAAATGTTCAACGTGTATTTTAAAAAAAGTTGGAAAAGTATTTGTCTTTTTTAAAAGAAAAAAGAAACAAAAGTAAAAATAATAATTAAATTCGATGAAAATGAACAAAAAATACATCCAGAAACAAAGAAAACATATAAAGAAAACAAATATAAACAGAAAAAGAAAAAACCGCATTGACGATTCTTACTGGTATGTCCAACCGTCCCAAACCGCTCTAATGGGCTGGCGACAGGCGTGACGGGAGTACACCTCACACTAAGCGAGAAATATCCCTCGCACATTATTGTGGTCGTTATTCTACTTTTGGGGGGTTGTGGCCATTTTTTTTGAAATCACTAATTAAGGAATACGCTTTGCGGAGATCACTCAAACTTCCCCAGGTTGCGACAAGTGGCGCGCTGCATGTGCGTCACTTGTCGCAACTTAGGAGTTTTCCCTTTTTTCGTAGATCCGTTTATTCAAAACGTTTTATCTCTTAAACCGTGCGTTCAAATCTCGAACCGCTTTCGCCGTTGGATTCCCCGCGTCAAGATCTTCAAAACTAGATAACATGTTGATAGGTTTTGACGAACTTTTTTTCTACGAAAAAATCGACGAAAAAACCAAACTGGGAATACGGGTTTTTCCCTTTCCGAAAGAGGCACGCCCGTGCCTCTGACGAAATCACAACCGCGCCTCTCGCGGAAGCAAAACCGTGCCTCTCACGAAAGAAAAAAAAACAAAAAACGCGTTTTTTTCCCCTTCGAAAGAGGCACGCCCGTGCCTCTCGCGAAAGCACAACTGTGCCTCTCGCGGAAGCAAAACCGTGCCTCTCGCAAAAGAAAAAAAAACAGAAAACACTTTTTTCCCTTTCCGAAAGAGGCACGCCTATGCCTCTCGCGAAAGCACAACCGTGTCTCTCGCGGAAGCAAAACCATGCCTCTTGCAAAAGAAAAAAAAAACAGAAAACACATTTTTCCCTTTCCGAAAGAAAGAAATCCACGTACCCCCCTCAAGTTTGAGGAGTAGTCTACTTAACCCCCTCAACTAGAAAACCGGGTATAACACCCCCTAAACTTTACAAAACCATTTAAAACACCCCCTGAAAGCTTTATAAGTGGTTTTGAGAGCAGTTTCTTCCGTGGAGCGTCGATATAGGCGCAGTCCTGGGCGGTGCATCCTTGCCATCAGAAACCCCACCGCCATCTGATGCTGCAACTCGCATTCGCTCCTATATCCGTAGCTCAGCCAACTCCAACGCTAGACCCCAAAGGGACGCGGACATTTGTCTGTTTGGGTAGCGAAAAGGGCGGACGGGGGGCGGACAGTCGGCCGACACATCCATGCCCAACGCTGCATGAGTCGTCTTGACCCCAAACTGTCCGCTCCCGAGCTCTTCATCCCGCCATGAACCATGCATGCGCCCGTCCGCCGCTGCAGAGAGCTCGTCGCGCCCGCCCCCACTGCCGAGCTCGCCCATCATGCTGCTCTCGTGCACGGTGCACCGCCGACACCATATCCATTTTCACATTGTTGGCCTAGCTCAACGTTGCCAGGTACTCTCCGGCTGGTGATACGACGCGACGATGACAACGTACACTGACGATTCCGCTGGAACCTCCTCCGTGGCAACTTGATCTACCCTGATCAATTAGCAACAGCGCGTACACAGCAGCCAGCCGGTTAATCAATCTTGACGCCGGCCGGAAGGCAGCACATGCACATAGACAAGCTTATGATTGATCCTTACTTTGATCGATTCAGCACTAGTGCACACAACACTCAAAACGATCAGATCGAAGCAAAGGAGTACTCCACCAGCTCCTGCCCTTGTGCATGCACCCTTTCATTTGCCTCTAGGGTGGCGGCGTGGCGTCATAGCTGCTCCGGGCTCCATCGCTTGCTGCGCCCAGCTCCGGACATGTCTTCCTGCTACCGTTGTCCATGGACATGAAGAACTCGCAGAGCTCGGCAAGTTCCTGCAGGGATGTTGCATTGCCAACTACCACGATGCAGGCATGCAGCCACGCTACAGGACCTTCACTCATCTTCGCCGTGCCACGGTTGTACAGCCACGTTGAACCACTCCATCTACTGCTCATCAGTGCCACCACTGACGGAAGCAGCATGAGCAGCACCACGAGGCACTACGAGCCGGTGCATAGTAGGGGAGAGGTTTGAGTCCCTGACAAGTGGGCCCTATCTTCACCTCAGCCAGTTGAATCACGCCAGATTGCAAAACCGCCTACTAAAACAGCTTATAACATGATGTGGGGGTCATTTATCTTGTTTTGTAAACATCAGGGGGTGATATACCCGGTTTTGTAGTTGAGGGGGTTAAGTAGCCGATTTCTAAAACTTCAAGGGGTTATGTGGACTTCTTTCCTTTCCGAAAGAGGCACGCTCGTGCCTCTCGCGAAAGCACAACCGTGCCTCTCGTGGAAGCAAAACCGTGCCTCTCGCAAAAAAAAATAGAAAACACATTTTTTTTGTCGTTTCCAAGAGGCACGGTCGTGCCCATCGCGAAAACAAAACCGTGACTGTCGCGAAAAAAATGCATTTTTTTGCGCAAAAAATTTATTTCTTTTGAAAAAAATTTGGTCGAAAAGCTAGGGAAGACTGGTAGAAAACAAAAACGTCAAAAAACCAAATTTTTTTTTTAAAAAGCCGAAAACTCGTGCGAAAAAATAAAAAAAATTCGGAGGGAGCACCCAGAGCGCGACACGTGGCGAATGGCTGAGGGCGCGCCAAGTGGCGCTGATCGTTGCGAGGCTCCCGAAGGAGCGCTCGTTAATTAGTTGCTCCCTCCATTTTTTTAGAAGGATTGTGACCATCAGTGGAGCGCTCACATTGTCTACATGGGTTCTACGCTCCGTGTCATGGGCCGGTAGCCCAGTTATGTCAAAGCCCCCGATACCGAGGGCTTTACTATCAATTCTAAGGAAAAAATCAGTTTGGTTTAGTTACTTATCAATTTTTTGTTTAACTATTTAAAACACAAACAAGCCTTTTTTTTTCAATCAAAACGCTCCCAGGGCATCTTTTTCTTAAATGGGAACAATTTTATAGTTACATGCATTTTTCTGTAAAGTGTGTGCACCTTATGTTAAAATAAGGTGTGAGAACATTATTTAAAATTACATGTACATTATCAAAATATTGGAGGTTATGATTTTAAAATGCGGGAATATTTTTAAAAAATTTAGTAAACCATTTTTTTTGAAATGTCCATCCTGATTTTTCTTTAATTGCTCATATACACACAAGAAAATTTATTTTTACTAATGAAAAGTAATAAAGAAAATAATAAAATAAAGAATAAACTGGTATATGGGGAAATGAAGAAAATAAAAACGAAAAAGAATAAATTAAGGAAATAATAAATCTAGGAAAAGTGAAAGGAAAAAAAGAAAACCATAGAATCCAGCAAAAATCTATGAAAAAGCAAGAAAAAAGCAAATAAAGGATAGCTGGTTGAACCAGGTTGGAAACGATTAATGGTAATGATTAAACTGTTGAATGGTCATAACCCCATGAGAAATTGTTGAAAGTTACTGCGCTCCTTTTATATCTTAAGGGGTACCACTTAAGTACCTAACTCTGACAGAGTAGGACAAAGTGCCTTAATGATACATTTAGGTGTCATCGTCTTCCGGCCTGCGGGAACGAACGTCCTTAACTTCTACACTGTTTGGCGTAACTACCTGATATTAGTGCGACACACACTAATATAGGTGTCAACCGCACTGTAAAAATGCGGTGAATCATCATTTGTGCCTCTGTCATCTCACCAACCCACATGCATGCTTGCCACGTGCGGGAAAACGTCTGCCGAGACAACGTCGGTGAGCCATGCACCTAATGCAGTGGCATGCTACTGCCGCTTGCCGATGCGATTGGATCCTATGACGGGTCAGATGGAAGGGCCTTACTGGACGATGTGGTTGTTCCCGGGTGCTTCTTGTCTTGCATTGATGTTGAGGTTTTTGAGCCACTCTTCTTTGTTATTTACCTTTTTGTTGGTGTGGAAGTCCAGAAAAAGTAGAATTTGTCTTGTTTATGACCTCCTTGAGGTCTTCTTCATCTTGATGTTGTTATATCTCACCAGGAGAGATGTGGTTGGCCTTGCAGGGGTGACCACTTGGTGTCCTTCCCAGCAAGGAGGCTACTTTGGTCCGGGCACAGTTGGGTTTGTGAATACCCACTAGCCAACATAACGATAGGATTAATTTGATGGAGTTTTTCTTAGTGCTCTAACGCCATAAACGCCACCATGCTCTTGCCAGAAACAACCATGTAAGAACTAGCCCCCCCTGTGTCGCCTCCCAGGCGACTCGGGAGGAAACCTAGCCGTGCCGCCAGCCGCCCCCCAAATGCCTTCCCGCGGCGCTGCCACCGGATGGGACGCCGGCGAAGCCTACACATGCACAAGGATGGCGGCGGCGGGGCGTTTTGTCTTCTGTGGCGTCCAGATGTGGGGACTTGGCCTCCCGACGGTGCGGGGCAGTTCCACGGCGGGAGCTTCTTCTCGCGTGGCGGCGCCTCCTCTCTCTCCGGCTGGCGCTCTAGTCCTTGGCGGCGTCCTTCGTTCCTGGCTACACGTGCACGACTGCGACATATTTGGCCACGAGGGCAACGACCGAGGTATCCACCGGGCGCATTTGCATCTCATGGCGCGTGTGTGGGCGCGTTGCCTGCGCGTGCGCATCTCTTCTTTGGCGCATTTGCAGGGGCCGGCCATGGCCGTGCATGGTATGACTTCCTCCGTTTCTCTGGGGTCGTGCCCGTGCGTGGTGCGTTTGTGGATTCTCCGTGCGTTGGTGCTGTAGGCAGGCCTGCAGCCGTTATGCTTGGTGGTGGTGCGGCTCTTGATGCCCCAGAAGTACAAGGGATCAATCTTAGTCCTTTTGATAAGTAAGAGTGTCAAACCAATGAGGAGCAGAACGTAATGACAAGCAATTTTCAGTAAGGTATTTTCTGCAAGTACTGAAATTATCGGTAACAGACACTACAAGAAATATGTCAACTTGTGACCACCACTATTGGTCACTGAAAGGTCACAAATTTCAATTTGTGACCTTTTTGTGACCAAAAACATAAGGTCAAAAGCTGGCCGTCATAAACTGACTATAACGACCTTCTCTGTGAGAAGGCCGTGGACGTTTACGACCAAAATATTCCTACTGTGGCGTTTTGGTCACTAGCAACCTCCCCAGGCCACGTAGGCATCCAGCGTGGCAAGCTGACGTGGCACAAGATTCAGCCCGATCCAATTCGGTTTTCTACATGGGCCTAGCCCATTTATTCAGCCTTTTATTATATTTTTTTCCTTGGTAATTCTGGTCGGTTTCATGGGCCAAGCCCAACTGTCGGTGTCAAAACCGGCGGATCTCGGGTAGGGGGTCCCGAACTGTGCATCTAGGCAGATGGTAACAGGAGACAAGGGACACGATGTTTTACCCAGGTTCGGGCCCTCTTGATGGAGGTAAAACCCTACGTCCTGCTTGATTAATATTGATGATATGGGTAGTACAAGAGTGGATCTACCACGAGATCAAGGAGGCTAAACCCTAGAAGCTAGCCTATGGTATGATTGTTGTAATGTATGTTGTGTCCTACGGACTAAAGCCCTCCGGTTTATATAGACACCGGAGAGGGCTAGGGTTACACAGAGTCGGTTACAATGGTAGGAGATCTACATATCCATATCGCCAAGCTTGCCTTCCACGCCAAGGAAAGTCCCATCCGGACACGGGACGGAGTCTTCAATCTTGTATCTTCGTAGTCTTGGAGTCCGGAGGACGATGATAGTCCGGCTGTCCGGACACCCCCTAGTCCAGGACTCCCTCAGTAGCCCCTGAACCAGGCTTCAATGACGATAAGTCCGATGCGCACAATGTTCGGCATTGCCAGGCGGGTTCCTCCTTTGAATAATCCAGAGAAGATCATGAACACCAGGATAGTGTCCGGCTCTGCAAAATAAATTCCACATTCCACCGTAGAGAGAATAAAATGTACACAAGCTTAATCTGCTGACGTATTTTGCGGCATGACGTCACACCACTACCAAGCCTTTACTTGAATCGTTTTTTATTATACCACCTCAGCATGTTTAGCGAAGCGGTTTCCTTAGCACGTCTTGTCGAAGCAGAGACCGTGTTCCCCTTATTCCGGGATTCTCATCAATACGGACGTGGGTAACCCAACCGTGCCCATCGCCACGCCTCCTCTATCGAAGGTGAATCCCGAACGGTCATGGAGACGGCTCTTGGTATTTTCCCTCTTTATAAGAGGACCAAGGCTCGTTTCTTTTCTTCAATCTTTCATCGAATCTTCTCACTGCTCCAAGTTCCAACACCCAGAGCCCCAGATTCGAGCGCTTCGGACCTTCAACAATGTCCGGCTCCGACCTTCAGGGCCGGTGGATGCCACGGAGGAGGACGTGTTAAAGCTACGTGAGGCCAAGTACCTGTCTTACGAGATTTCGCACAGGTTGCCCGCCCAAGGGCAGGCCGTACCTACTCCCGAGCCCGGTGAGTACGTCGTCTTCGTATCCCACCTCCGTCGGGGTTTAGGCTTCTCAACGGACCCCTTCGTGAGAGGGCTCATGTTCTACTACGGGCTGGATTTTCACGACTTGGCTTCGGAGTCCATCCTCCATATTTCCGCATTCATTATCGTCTGCGAAGCCTTCCTCCGCGTCAGCCGCCACTTCGGTCTGTGGCTGAAGACCTTCAATGTGGAGCCGAAGATAATCGGGGGGCGTCAAGCAGAGTGCGGCGGGGTGGCCATAAGCAGGAGGACCGATGCCCCGTGGCCCAAGGGCTCCTTCCAAGAGGAGCTCGGCTTGTGGCAGCAGGAGTGGTTCTATATCACCGCTCCGAAGGGCAGCAGGCAAAATCCGCTGCCTTCATTCCTCCCGGGACCGCCACGACGGCTGATGTCGTGGGTCAACCAAGGGCTCAACTGGGGGCCGTCAGAAGACGTGCCCCTATTGCGGGGCCGGATTCGAGACCTCCAAGCGAGGGAGATCGATCTGGTTGTGGTGATGCAGGTCATGCTAATCAGGCGTCTTCTGCCCTGCAAACGCCGTCCTCTCCGGTTATGGGAGTTCAATCCGGAGGGACCACGAATTCTCCAACACTTCATGGGTACGACACCCGTGGAGATGTACAAGTTGTTCTTCGGACCGCAGGTGGCATGTCCGGAATTGACCGAGGACGCAGGCCTAAGCTGCAATCGCCCGGATACTCAGGTAAGTAGCTCAGTGTCCGGATGTTCCGTTTTTTTGCTTTTCTATAATTCGCCTTCTAACCCATTATCCTTCATCAGGAGTGGGTAGCGCGAGCGAAGCTGATAAGGTGTCCGGCCCCCCTCCCAGAAACCGCACCGGAGCCCGTGCTGGTCAGAATGTTGGAGGTCGCGCCCGTAAAAGAAGGCGATGGGGAAAATAGAGGAGCTATCACCACGCCCAAGGGGGCGCTTGAAGAGGGGGGGATCGAGAATCCCTCCTTCCAGGGGGAGAAGAGGACCGCCTCCGAAGACCCGGAGGCCAAAGCCCCTAAGCGGGGGAAGAAATCTTCACCGGAGTGTCCTGCGTCCGGGGAGACCCCGGGCGTACAATCGTCTCTAAAGGATCAGCCCTCCAGCGAGCCGTGAGTAGGAAAAGGGGAGTTCATTAATAAGAAAATATCCCTATTTGTGCTTCTGAGGATAACCGAAATTTTTACCTTGCAGTTCGGATCTGCGGCCTTCTTAGATGAGTTCGTCTTCAGGGGATCTTCGTCCAGAGATGATGGAGAGCGAAATTCCTCCGTCTGCTGCGCCGTCGGATAGGGCGGACGAGCCTGAAGTGTCATCACGGAGGGTATCCCCGAGCCCGGCAGAGCCGGAGAGTTCGGCGCCGACTAGTGTTCGGCCGGGGGATCTGAAGGATCTACTTGAGAGGGCGTCCATCTCAGAAGATCACCGTGCATTGATGAGCATGGTGATTGTAAGGATTTCGTCCGCCGAGAGCGGATTGCATAATCCCGTCAGGAGTTTGCTGGCGGGATTTGAGGTACGTAAAAACGACGCACCTTTTTGACAGTTTTGCACATACAAGTGCGCCCTGTATAGATAGTAGCCCTTGGGACTCGGTAGGTTGTCGAAAACGACAGCGTGCCGAGGATCAAAATCGCAGGTATTGAGTGTCGCCTTTCCTATGCAGGTGGCGGGTAGTCCGGGGGCTAGCCGGACTGGTGGAGTTGTCGAGTTAATGCGGCAACTTGATGTGGCGGATGCTGACATCACGCTTGTCAACCGGCGACTTGACGAGTCGCAAGGTAAATGAATTCTCTGCAGTCACTAATTTAAGGGAGCCAAAGCCCGCCTCTTACAATATTTATGCTGTGATGCAGATGGTGCTGCTGCTGTGGAGAGCCTTCGGGCCGAGCTTGCTCAAGCCAAGGAGCAAGCCAGAAGGAGTGATGCGGCTGCCTCGAGGGCGGCCGAGGAGTTAAAAGCCGAAAGGGCTGCACACTGCCTAAGCAGGGAAGAGATGGCTGGATTGGCCGTGAAATTGAAGGATGCTACCGACCGCAATGAGGCTCTTGAAAAGGAGCGCCTATCGGAGCGAGAAGACCTGGGTAAGGCCACCGCTGAGGCCAAGGATGCCCGTTCTGCAATGCGGGCTATGAAGGAGGAGCTGCGCCAGGCCGGAGACATTGTGGCTGGCAAGCCTTTTCTGCTGCGTCGCCGGTTTACGGATCCGAATTATGCCCAGCTTGGCCAGCTGTGGGGTCTGGAGGATCCATATATGGACTTAGCGGCAAGTGCGGCGGATGCCATTGTGCACTTCCGGAGTCAGAAGGATCACAAGACGGAAGAGCTGTTTTGGTCTCAATTCCATAGTCCGGATCGTTCACTTCCGCTGACTGATCGGTTGGCCGGATGGGCTGAGCTGAACAGGTTGTCCGGACTTGCCATGACTGATATCGTGGCTCATGTCTAGCCAGAGAGGCCCAAGGCGACGAGCTATTTTGGTTTATTGCAGCAATTTCTTGGGGCGGTGCCACATATCAAGGAGATGAAGCGGTCGGCCTGCATAGAAGGTGCGCGGATGGCCCTTGCCCATGTGAAGACACATTGGACAGAGATGGATGCCACCGCTATTGCAACCCAGGGTTCGGACGAAAGCCGGTTACCCGCCGAGCACTATTTTGGGGAAGTTATGCGTGGTGCTCCTGTAATAGAGTCGCAGTGCTCGAAAAATGTCACGTTCAAATGAACATTTTATCTTGTAAAACAATGATTATGATGTAACCGCTTTTTATACTTGTGCATTCCAAGTATTTAAATATCTCCTATGAGGCCGTTTATGTATATGTTTGTATAACCTGAAAGATGGCAGTCTTCGGCTTCAGCCCCCACGCACAAGGTGCGGGGGTGTTCGCAAAAAATAGCACGTTTTCACACTTAATCCGACGTCTCGGTCCTGTTAAGAAGGTGGTAGCGTAGCAAACGAGGCAATCCGAACTATGATGCTTTATCACTTTCACTTAGCTATTGGAGTTCGAGGGTGGGGCTATGATATAGCCCCTGGGGGCACCGCGCTTCTCCGGATTCGGGGCGCGTGTGTGCCTGACCGGGAAACGGTCCTTCGTCAAAGCGGGGAATTCTAAACATTCCGGTAGTCGATCGAGTGGTTGACCAGTCTCTCGCTGTATCATGATAGTCAGTTTTCGGCTTTCTCTACTGAGGTGCTCGCCCAGCCGAACTGGGGCACAATCGCAGTAGTTCTCCTGGTGCCGCGTTAGCCGATGATACGGAACGTAAGGCAGCAAAACACAGGAGCCGGGCAAACCCAATATTTGACCAAAGACATGATTCGGAGCTGATGCATATAAGGCCTAACTCGAGACGCCGAACACTCCCTAAGGTGTTCGGTCTTTATAATAATGGGCAGAACAATGCCCTAAGCCCCTAGTGTCCAGGTACGGGCAAGGTCTTCTGACGCGGCCGATGCCAAAACGTCAGGCTCCACTCTGGTTATAATGAGAAACCAAGGGATTATAGCAACAAGAGACAGTAAAAAAGGTTTACGCAGGGTCTTAATCTGAAAAGAATCCTTGCGATGGGTCCCTACTGCACGTCTGCGCCTGTGTCTCCGTTGTGCCGTTATCCTGGACGGGTGTGCATGTTGTTCATCTGTAAAAAGAGAGGAACTTAGTTTGGAAGGAAATCGTGCGAAAAATATATATATGAAGGAAAAAATATAAATAAATAAGTAAAGCGGAGTCTATATGAGCTCGCTGTTGCTTATGCGCGCAGCCCCTTGTGAAGGGGTGTGCGGCTAGGGAGCCCCTAGCTTATTTATGCCGGACTCGTCTAGCCGTGTCCGGGGTCTTTAAATGACCCTCGCACTGAAATGATGCCACGTGGACCAGGCATCTTAAGTGTAAGAGACGCGTAATGTGGTATGGCGTTGAAGCGGACAAAAGCTTCTCGTCCCAAGAGTGCTTGATAGCTACTTTTGAATGGGACGACATGAAAGATTAGTTTTTCGTGTCGAAAGTTGTTCGGTGACCCGAACACAACTTCTAGTAATAAGGAGCATGTGCACTTGGCGTAAGGGCCTGGCGTCACTCCTTTAAAGGAAGTGCGGCTGTGTCGAATTTTAGTAAGGTCTATCCCCAACTTGCGGATTGTGTTTGGGTACATCAGGTTTAAGTCGCTGCCTCCGTCCATCAGGACTTGTGTAAATTGCAGTCCGTCGATTATAGGATCCAATATCAGGGCAGTCCATCCTGCATTTCGAACGCTTCTTGAATAATCCAGGTGGTCGAAAGTGATTGGTTTTGATATCCAATCTCTATGTTCCGCTGGGTTGGACCGTGCGAGACCCATTTTAGCGGGTGCCGCATTGTTTTGCCGTATTATCACATGAAGTGAATTTACTGCTTTGACCTCTTGTGGAAAAGTCTTTTGTTTTCCGGTGCTCTGCTTGTGGGGTTTATCATCATCCTCACTTGATGCGTCGAGCCCCTTGTGTTCGGCGTTTAGTCGGCCGGACTGTTTGAAAACCCAACAAACTCGGTGGGTGTGGTTTGCAGGCCTTCCGGGGGTACTGTGGATTTGACATATCCGACCCAAAATTTTGTTTAAGTTGGATAGCTCATCGCTGTTATCCTTAAGAGGCGGTGTTTTGTTGTTTGGCCGCGAGCTTTTGAATCCGGCGTTGACCACCATGTTCTTTGGGCTTTTCTCTTTATTCCGGCACTGATCTTTTCTGCGCCGTGATTTTCCGTTTCCATCTCTGATCTCGGATGTACTTGGGTCGCTGGTGCTGCATCTTGCTAGCCAGCTATCCTCTCCCGCGCAAAATGGGTCATGAGGCTTGTTAGCGCAAACATTGTCCTTGGCTTCTCTTGGCCGAGGTGTCTGGCGAGCCATTCGTCTCGGACGTTGTGTTTAAAAGCTGCTAAGGCTTCGGCGTCCGGACAGTCGACTATTTGGTTCTTTTTGGTGAGGAACCTGTTCTAGAATTTGCGCGCTGACTCTCCGGGCTATTGAGTTATATGACTTAGATCATCTGCATCCGGAGGGCGGACATAAGTTCCTTGAAAATTTGCTCTAAACGCGTCCTCGAGCTCTTCCCAACTTCCAACAGTGTTTTCTGGGAGGCTTTTGAGCCAATGACGGGCTGGCCCTTTGAGCTTGAGGGGTAGGTATTTTATGGCATGGAGATCATCTCCTCTAGCCATGTGTATGTGTAGTATATAATCCTCTATCCAAACTCCAGGGTCTGTTGTTCCGTCGTAAGCCTCTATGTTTATGGGTTTAAATCCTGCTAGGAATTCATGATCCAGCACCTCGTTGGTGAAACATAGTGGGTGTGCGGCGCCCCTGTATTTGGGTGTACCGCTGTCTTCGGACACTTGGCGTGTTGCGTTGCTTCCTGGGGCCCTCTTTTTTGGCCCGTAAATGGACCTGGCTGGGCCATCTGTTTTTCCAGGGTCATTAGTCGGCTTATGTGCAGCGCCGCTTTTAGATTTTGGCCTATCATCTGGCCGTCTATCCGACCAGGTGGCCTCTTTGTTTTTTGACTGTGGGGGCTCTATGGCCTCCTCGTCAAATTCTGGTAGCAGCTTGCGCTTCGGGTAACTCCTTGATTGATGGCCATTGCCGTATTTGTCTGCGGTTTTGAGCACTTTGCTCCACCTCATTCTGAGTGTATCTTCCGCTGTTTTGAGCTTCCGTTTTTCCTTCTTCAAACTTCTTGCGGTGGCGACGAGTCTTTTCCGAAGGTTTTTATTCTCCGGCGGTGTGTCCGGCGTAAGGTCGTCTGGACTGTTGTTTTCGCCGGGCCTGGACTGATTATCTGACTCGTCCTGTTCGGACGGTTGCTTGTCTGCGTGTTCGTCGTCCACTGGTTTGCCCTGCTGTATTGCTGGGTCATTAGGAGCGCTGTTTTTGTCGAGGTGGGACTTAGGGCGGCGTCTGCATCGCCGTTTTGGTTGTTTGTCGGCGGGATTATCTTCTGCCGCGCCCCGTTGGTCATCGTTATCGCTTCCTTTTGGGGTATCCACCATGTATACGTCGTATGACGAGGTGGTCTTCCAGTGCCCTGTAGGCGCTGGTTCTTGTTCATCTCCGGCATCGTCGTCCATACCGTCGATGTCTTCGGAGTCATAGTCTAGCATGTCGGTTAGATCATCGACAGTGGCTACAAAGTGGGTGGTGGGTGGGCTTTGAATTTCTTTGTCGTCCGTATCCCAACCGTCCTGGCCATAGTCCGGCCAGGTCTCTCCTGATAGCGAGAGATGCTTTAGTGAATTTAGGATGTCACCGAAGGGCGAGTGTTGGAAGATGTCCGCGGCGGTGAACTCCATGACCGGCGCCCAATCAGCTTTGATTGGCAGGGGCGCGGGAGGTGCGGAGTCCGGCAGGGAGTCCGGTACCTCGGAGTCACGAGCTTTACAGAGGACTAGGTTAGTGTTCGGCTCCATCGCCGTGGAAGTTGCAGCCCCCGAGGCGGTGCCTAGCCACCAATCCTCGATCTGGGCGATCGGCTCCGGACTAAGGGCCGGAGCGGATTTGTGTGCGGCCACCAAGGCACTGTCCGGCGGCAGAGCTAGATCATGTCCATCGTGACAGTGCGGCACGCTCGGCTGTGGCTCGAGCCCGTCGAAGATCAAGTCCCCGCGGATGTCGGCCGTGAAGTTTAGGCTTCCGAACCCGACCTGATGGCCAGGGGCGTAGCTTTCGATCTGCTCCAGATGGCCAAGTGAATTAGCCCGCAGTGCGAAGCCGCCGAATACAAAGATCTGTCCGGGGAGAAAGGTCTCATCCTGGACAGCGTGGTTGTTGATTGAAGGAGCCATCGAGCCTATCGGTGATGACACAGAGGAACTCTCAATGAAAGCACCAATGTCGGTGTCAAAACCGGCGGATCTCGGATAGGTGGTCCCGAACTGTGCGTCTAGGCAGATGGTAACAGGAGACAAGGGACACGATGTTTTACCCAGGTTCGGGCCCTCTTGATGGAGGTAAAACCCTACGTCCTGCTTGATTAATATTGATGATATGGGTAGTACAAGAGTGGATCTACCACGAGATCAAGGAGGCTAAACCGTAGAAGCTATCCTATGGTATGATTGTTGTAATGTATGTTATGTCCTACGGACTAAAGCCCTCCGGTTTATATAGACACCGGAGAGGGCTAGGGTTACACAGAGTCGGTTACAATGGTAGGATATCTACATATCCGTATCGCCAAGCTTGCCTTCCATGCCAAGGAAAGTCCCATCCGGACACGGGACGGAGTCTTCAATCTTGTATCTTCGTAGTCTTGGAGTCCGGCGGACGATGATAGTCCGGCTGTCCGGACACCCCCTAGTCCAGGACTCCCTCACCAACGTTGTAGCCTTTTTTATTATTGGCCCGTGGCCTTTTATTATTTATTGCTTTTCTATTTTCAGCCATTATATATTCAAGCTGGTCCCACTAGTCAGATGGGTCCCACTTGTCATGATCATCTCTCAAATTGGTCCCAATATCAGAAATGTACAAATTGACAGATTATTTTCATAAGTGGACCCATTGGTCAAGTTTCCATTTCACAAGTTTTCAGATCACATACATAATCAAAAAGAACACATAAATTTCATCAAATATACCACTAAATAAATCTATTACAATCTTTACAACACATGGCTTCACACTTCACAGCTTCACACTTGCTTCACACTTCACACTTGAGCATCTGTAAAAGAGGAACAACCACAAATTTAAATCTCAATTGCAGTATAGGCCATATGCAGAAGCGGTTCAAAGTTGAAACAACATCAATTAAACACACGCGCACGGAAACATAGGAGTCAAAATGCAGTATAGGACTAGGACAAGGAAACTCCTGTTATCAAATCAACACACAGCTTGTAGCAAAACAGCAACATAATACATTATAACGAGAGCATCATGCTGGAAAGAAACAGCACAAAAACATGTGGATATCTCATGTGAGCATCATGTTGTGGTTTTATTAAACAATGATACAACAACAGAATACAATATCTTCAATGCAAATTATGGTACTTGTAGCAAAACAGTTTGAAACAACAACTACACAATACATTATAACAAGAGTAAGCTTGAATCAAACATTGACAGATTGCTGCTAGTGCATACTACTATGATTCACACTAGAGCAAATTTTCAGAAGAACAAATAATGAAAACTGTGCAAATGCTCAAGAACTGGTACTTGCTGTACCAGGAATAGGTACTTGCATACTAAAGTTTTCAGAAGAACAAATAACTGAAGCGATTATTCATGAACATGCGTATTAAAGAAACAAGAACAGAAAATTTTCAGTAGCACTTGTCATTGGAATTCAGAAGCATTTATCACACAAATTCAGAACTGGAGGTAAGTGATGAGGCAGCAACGGAATAATGACCTCCTGCCAGCTCTCAAGTGGAAGATGATCCATAGACAAGCAAAGTGCCAAGATTCTGGAAGAACAAAAAAATCAGTATAATTAATTAGATTGTGCTGCTAAGTGCCAAGTCTCAAGGAGGCCACCACACGGGAGCAGTCCTGAGAAGGAACAAAAAAATTATCAGTAACATGGTTTGGTTTACTATGCCAACCAAGTATCTCATATAACTGAGTATACTTCTATGGAAACTAAACTCTTGTTTGACAAGTCCCAGCACCTGCTATGCTAGAAAATCAAGGAATTTGTGCAAACGCCACATAGCGCTGTTGCAACTTCTTACTACCATATTTAAAATCCAATCAGTTATTAATCAAAACTAAACCATTTAATCAAAGAAAAGTGGAACATTAATTAAAGTAGCCTGTGTGGTTATTATACAAATTACAGTCACCTACTTCATTAAGGAAATTACCGTTCTGCTCTGAATAGTATGCGCTTTAGAATTCCTATTTCCAAATATCTCTGTGAGCGTACTAATCACCCATTAGTGCAATAGGTACTCGTTGGTCCAGATTTTGCCTTGGATTAAAGGTGATATAAGGAGGAAACATTGCGCAGGCACATGACAGTAGATGACTTAATTAGGTAGTACTAAAACGACGCCTGTAGACAGACAGATGTAACAATGTCTGCCACATTCCGAGCGGGTTAAAACTAGTGAGTATCAACACTTTAATGCTTAAAAGTATTATTTGTTTATTTAATCTGCCACCAAAGCACTAATTACTTGGACAAAAAAAGGATTGCCAGTGATATAAATAAAATACTTCATCTATTCAAAAGCAAGACTGGAACCAGCTGTGTAGACCATATGCAGCTGCTGATACAAAATTCAAAAGCAAGACTGGAACCAGCTGTGTAGACCATACGCAGCTGCTGATACTTCATCTATTCTAGATTGTGCGATTATTGATTAGAATTCCTTAACTATACATGTTTCAGTTCGATCTAGATCAACTGTAGAGCATCACCAACCAAGACAACTAATGCTAAGCAGCCATGAAGTGGTTTTTGCTCTCTTCACTGTGCGCAGCTGAGAAATTTACCGACTAGCAGTACTAGAGCAAGTCAGCTCGGCCAGCCGCAAAAGTAAACATTCCTGGTCTTCCAAGAAATCAATTGAGACCCAAGAACATCTCGGTCGACTGAGAATTAGCATAGCAGCAACACCGCAAAAGTAAAACACGCACGCGGAATATATGCCATGTTACAGAAACCCCGAATAGTAAGTAATCTTGGGCACTAGTCAGGGGTTTGTCTGCACTGTTTGATGTACGTAGCTGCTAAACTTGCTGCCTGGCATTGACTAGCGCGAGGCAGCTCGGCCAGCTGCAAGAACAAAAAGAGGACAAATACTACTGGTGCTAGGAATCGCACTGCCATCAGCAATCAGCGTCTACCTTACAGATCTAAACAACCAGCTCAAGTAAGTCCAAACAATCGGCGTCTAGTCATGCGATGATTTAGGCATGCGAAACAGACACAGATTAGGATGGATATGAGATGAGAGGGAACGGGTTACCTCGCACTGGGAGAAGGCGGCTCGCCAGCTCGCGGCATCACGGAAGGTGAGGACGGGGGGCTCGGCGGAGGCGGCGGAGGAAGAGGAAGGGACTGGCGCGCGAAGCAGAGGGAGGGGCGGGTCGAAGGGCACCACGGTGGCCGCCGAGTAGGATGCGGCGAGGAGGGTTGCACGAGTCCTTCAGATCTCGCGATGGCTGGAGGTCGCAGCCAGATCGAGGGCTTGACGACGACCTGTGTGAGGAAGAAAACCAAATCGGGCATGTGTGAGCAACATCCAGATCAAATCGAAAGGAGAAGAGAAGAGGGCGAGAGAAGACCTTGTTGACGAGTTCCATGGTGTCGAGCGCGCGTGACGAGGGCGCGGATCCGGAAGCAACACGGCGGATCTGGCTGCCGCCTGACCTGCTGCTGCTCAACGGGTGGAGGTAGATGCGCATGGGCGCGTGGGACTGCTGCAGGGGGAGGGGAGGAGAGCGAGGGAGTCGGGGGAGATGAGGACGGCGAGGAGCCGCGGGGCACGAGGGGTTCTGGTTCTGTGGACGCGGTAGGTGGAGGGAGTGGGGTGGGGCGGAGAAGAGGGGGGAGTGAGGCCGGCGGCAAGGTGTGGTGACGGGAGGAAGGGGCCGGTGGACGAGGGGGACGAGGGCGATTGGATCTGGGGGAGAAGGGGGATCTGGGGGAGAAGGGGGAGGGCGTCCAGGAGCGCCGCGGCATGCGGCGGTGTAGCGGCGTGCGGCGGTGCAGCGGCGGCCATCGTGGTGGTTGGTGCGATCTTGGTGGAGGGGACGGGGTGGCGGTGGCTAGGGTTTCGGCGAGCGGGTGCGGGTGCGGGATTGGAACGATGGTGAGTGCGTGCGTGGGGTTTGGAACGGTGGTGAGTGGGTGTGTGGGGTATGCGGGTACGGTGGGGAGTGGGGGCGTGGGTGAGAGGGTGAGGGGTGAGGGCTGCCGTTGGATTCCGGAGCATCCGACGGTTTTGATGCATGATCCATGTGATAGGCTCCTAGACCAATCAAAATGCAGCAAGCAATTTAAAGATTTTATGACCATCTAAATTGGTCGAAATCAATTAGATTAAAGATAAATTTTTTCATGAAAACTTCCTTTTTCATTTTTTGAGTGCTTAAAATGAGTATTTTTTAAAGGATCAACCAAATATTTTTCAAATGATACCATATTTTGCACAAAGTTTGCATTTTGGATTGGCAAACAATATTGACAAAGAGAGTTTTTATTTTCTTTGCACGAAAAATCAATTTTCCATTTTTCAAGTGCCCAAAATAAGTTTTTTTGTGAAGGACCTACCATATATTTTTTGCAAAATTGGACCACATCATTTTTATAAAATACTAGGCCATATTTAATGCACAATTGACCAAATGGTTGGGTGTCAAAAGTTTTGATCCACCTCTCGTGAAAAAGACAAATTTCCGCCGATTCAGCTGGAAGCGGGTCAAATTTGAACTGCGGCTGCCTCATAGTTTGCTTTTTATTTTTTCCGAAAATCATTTCTAGGTATATAAGTATCTATTTAATCAGAGAAACATCAAACTTTTTCCAAGATTCAACCACTAGCTAGGAATGGTCATTCCCGCCGTTTTGACCGTATTTTGAAACGGGCATAAAAAATTCACAAAAATTCAAAAAATTGGAAAACCTTCGCATTGTGTCATTATATGTGACCAAGTTTCCAAGAAAATAATAAACTTGTAATACGGAAATTATTTTTAAAAAATGTTCTGAGAAATGAGCTGTCATGCGTGAAGATTCATGGCTTTCAAGCCAAATGATCAATCTTATGGCCACATTCATGGCATAGTTTGTTAAAATGATCTCATATTGTGCATAAGGGTGCATCTTGGAATTCCAAACAATGTTGCCTAAGGGAGTTTTCATTTTCTTTGCACGGAAAATTCATTTTCCATTTTTTGAGTGCCTGAAATAAGGTTTTTTTGTGAAGGAACTACCAAATAATTGCTGCAAAAATGGACCAAATAAATTTTATAAAATACCAAGACATGTTTAATGCACAATTGACAAAATGGTTGGGTGTAAAAAGTTTTGATCCACCTCTGGTGAAAAAGACAAATTATCGCCGATTCAGCTGGAATCGGGTAAATTTGAACTGTAGCTGCCTCATAGTTTGCTCTTTATTTTTAAAAAAATCATTTCTAGGTACATAAGTATCTATTTAATCATAGAAACACCAAAAAAATTCCAAGATTCAACCACTAGCTAGGAACGGTCAAGCCCGCCGTTTTGACCTCATTTTGAAACGGGCATAAAAAATTCAAAAAAAAATCAAAAAATTGGGAAACCTTCGCATTGTGTCATTATATGTGACCAAGTTTCCAGAAAAAATAATAAACTTGTAATACAGTAATTATTTTAAAAAAGTGTTCTCGGAAATGAGCTGTCATGCGTGAAGATTCATGGCTTTCAAGCCAAATGATCAATCTTATGGCCATATTCATGGCACAGTTTGTTCAAATGATCTCATATTGTGCAGAAGGGTGCATCTTGGAATTCCAAACAATGTTGCCTAAGGTAGTTTTCATTTTCTTTGCACGGAAAATTCATTTTCCATTTTCCAAGTGCCCGAAATGATGTTTTTTTGTGAAGGAACTACCAAATAATTGTTGCAAAAATGGACCAAATCAATTTTATAAAATACTAGGCCATGTTTAATGCACAATTGACAAAATGGTTGGGTGTAAAAAGTTTTGATCCACCTCTGGTGAAAAAGACAAATTATCGCCGATTCAGCTGGAAGCGGGTCAAATTTGAACTGTAGCTGCCTCATAGTTTACTCTTTATTTTTTTTAAAAATCATTTCTAGGAACATAAGTATCTATTTAATCATAGAAACACCAAAAAAATTCCAAGATTCAACCACTAGCTAGGAACGGTCAAGCCCGCCGTTTTGACCGCATTTTGAAACGGGCATAAAAAATTCAAAAAAAATCAAAAAATTGGGAAACCTTCGCATTGTGTCATTATTTGTGACCAAGTTCCCAGGAAAAATAATAAACTTGTAATACGGTAATTATTTTAAAAAAGTGTTCTCAGAAATGAGATATCATGCGTGAAGATTCATGGTTTTCAAGCCAAATGATCAATCTTATGGCCACATTCATGGCATCGTTTGTTCAAATGATCTCATATTGTGCACAAGGGTGCATCTTGGAATTCCAAACAATGTTGCCTAAGGGAGTTTTCATTTTCTTTGCACGGAAAATTCATTTTCCATTTTCCGAGTGCCCGAAATGAGGTTTTTTGTGAAGGAACTACCAAATAATTGTTGCAAAAATGGACCAAATCAATTTTATAAAATACTAGGCCATGTTTAATGCACAATTGACAAAATGGTTGGGTGTAAAAAGTTTTGATCCACCTCTGGTGAAAAAGACAAATTGTCGCCGATTCAGCTAGAAGCGGGTCAATTTTGAACTGTAGCTGCCTCATAGTTTACTCTTTATTTTTTACAACATTTCTAGTCAAATAAGTAACTATTTAATCAGAAATACATGGTTTTATGGCGAGACATCGACGTTTGGACGGTAGCCGAGGGCCCCAACTCTAGAGCGCGTAAGCTCGCATGCCCGCCGCGTGGTCCCGGCGTGACCATGGCGTTACCATGTGTTCTGGGTGGCCTAGGAATGTCTAGTGGGTTGGGCACTCCCCAGGTAGGTGCTAGGAAAAAAATCACAACATAAGATTCTCACGAGGAGACCGATCGATGCTCAAAGATGAATAAGCAGCCAAGTGTTTGATTTTCGGTATGGGAAATGCACATGGCTAATGGGCGTGAGTTTTGGCTGAGGATGATCAGTTACTAAGAAGACCGTCTTCACAAATTTTCACCTCAAAAGGAGGAGCCTAGGTGGTACTTGCTTTACAAAGTACCACACTGGACATAAATACGAATGTTGAAGCTGGGCTCAAAATAATGAATGGATTGAGCTAGCATTTGGTGGAGGATGGTTATTTGGGCATAGGAAAGCTCTGTAGAAAATGGATACTATTTGGACATGCCAAAGTGGTACTTCCTTCAGAAACTGTTATTCTGAACAGAATAGGAAAATGAATATTTTTGAATTAGTTTTGAACTAGGCAAGGAAGGTTTTTACATATTTGACGAAGATATGACCCAAAGAATTTATGAGATTTTTTTTGGGAATTTTGGGAATGACAGAAATATAGGTTGCTTCACAACCTAGGGCAAAAACTGCCACATGGACATGACACATAGGCAAAACTGATGAGGTGGCGCCTAGTCATAGCAACCCACCACAATTTACAAGGCTATGACCATCTATATTGGTCGTTAACAACTAGAAATAAGGCAGCGGACTAGCGCTATTTGCTTTATGACCATTTCGTGTAAGGAAATTACGACCTTCCTAACCAAAATGGTCGCAATGGTTTAGGGTTTGGAGCCCCCCGAACAGCTTTTGACCAATTGGTCTGAAATGGTCATAGATCTATGACCAATTCTTCCAGGGTCACTGACAGAAGGTCACAAGTTGACATATTTCTTGTAGTGAGATAGTTCGATAGCAAGGTAATTTGTAACACGTGACAAGTAGCAATGGTAACAAGGTGCAGCAAGGTAGCCCAATCCATTTTATAGCAAAGAACAGACTAGAACTTTCTCTTATAGTAAGCAAAGCATTCTCGAGGACACATGGGAATTCATCTAGTTAATTTCATCATGTTTATTTGATTCGCGTTCGCTACTTTGATAATTTGATATGTGGGTGGACGGGTGCTTGGATGTTGTTCTTACCCCCTCTCGCAAACACCCGCAACTACGAAAGAAAAATTAATATAAATCTAAGCATAGAATAAAACATATGGATCCAAATCAGCCCCTTACGGAATAACACATAAACTAGGGTTTGAGCTTCTATCACTCTAGCAACCCATCATCTACTTATTACTGCACAATGCCTTACCTTAGGCCCAAGTATGGTGAAGTTTCATGTAGTTGATGTTCACATGACACCACAAAGGAAGCAACAACATAGATATCATCAAAATATAGAACGAATACCAAATTCACATGAATACTTATGACAAGATTTCTTCCGTGTCCTCAAGAACAAAAGTAACTAGTCACAAATCATATTCATGTTCAAGATCTCAGGGGTATTGAATATCATCAAGTATCTGAACATATAATCTTCTACCAAATAAACCAACTGGCATCAACTACGAGATGTAATCAACACTACGAGCAACCCATAGGTAACAATCTAAGGTTTTGAGACAAAGATTGAATACAGGAGATGAACTAGGGTTTGAGATGAGATGGTGCTGGTGAATATGTTGATGAAGCTTGGTACTCCCATGATGAGAGGATCATTGGTGATGTCGATGGCTTCGATTTCCCCCTCTCGGAGGGAAGTATCCCCAGTGAAATCGCTCCACCGGAGAGCAAAAGTGCTCCTGCCCAGGTTCCGCCTCGAGACGGCGGCATTTCGTCCCGAAAGTCCTCCTCTTATTTTTTTCTAGGTCAAAATCCTTCATATAGCAGAAGATGGGGGCCGGAGGCCTGCTAGTGCCCTCGAAAGGCATCAGGGCGCGCCCAGGGGAGGTGGTCACGCCTTGTTGCCTTGTGGGCAACTGGTGGCCCCCTCTGGCACTTCTTTTCTCCAGTATTTTTTTAATATATTCTATAAAAATTCTCCATGAAGTTTCAGGTCATTTGTAGGTATGTAGAATAGGTATCTCTGTTGTAGCTTTTCCTGGTCAATTATTCTAGCTCCCGGCGATCTCCCTCTTCATGTAAATTTTGCAAATTAAGATAGAAAAGACATTAGAATTGCATCACAAAATATAATAATTATCAAAAACATTATAAATAGCAGTAGAAAAATATGATGCAAGATGGACGTATCAACTCCCCCAAGTTTAGACCTCGTTTGTCCTCAAGCAAAAACTGAAATCGATAATCATGACCACATGTTTAGAGAGAGGGGTGTTGATAAAACAAAATATAGACATAGTAGCATCATGATCATTGTCATAGCAACCATATATCATCATTAAACTTCTCATGATCGAGTAACAATTCCTCACAATATTGAAGTATAAAGCATAAACTTTCTTGAAAACTAGCAAACTTTGTTCTTAGTCAATGAAACAATCACAATTCATCATATTCTCAGAAAAATCTTATGTAAAAGCTTTTGTTTAGTAAGTCCACATACGCAGCTATCATTTAGTCTTATAAAAATAGGACTCTAATTAACCATCTCTTACAAAGAAAAGGACTCTGATAAGTGCCACACGTGTGGCACTAAGCAATTTCGCCCACACGTGTAGGCTGAAGGAGGTCGGGCCAAACGCCCTTCTAGCCACCTATTTTGACACGTGAGCCTATGTAAACAGGGACAAAAATAAATGATGTCAGCGGAAATCTTTTGGGGTTTTTGAACTTAAAAATGTTGTATCTCTTAAATGTAAAATCTAATTAAAAATCCGTTTTCACCATTAAATCCGTTGCGACGAGGACTTCAAAACTAGATCCCATATCGATACATTTCAACGATATTTTTTTGACTATCAAAAGTTGCCATGTATATTGCACATAAATTGCAATGGTCTTTACACTGAAGTTGCCATAATATGCTTCAACTACCTTTTCTTCTTCGTTTAAAGTAAATTTTGACAAGTATAAAGTGAATTAAGAAACTAAACTTGCCATTGAGAATTTCTAAAATTATCCATGATCCATGAAACAATTTTGACATGGTTCGTAATCCGAATGAAATTCATCGTCTATTACTTTAAAAATGCTCAATGAGTCAAATTTTCCATGAACCAGAAACTAAAATTGCCATGGTGAATTACTTAAATTTCTCATGATACATGCACTAAAATTTGCCATGGTTCAAACAAAAGATAGTTTCCATGGTCAAAATACTAAAATTGCCATGATGAATTACTAAAAATTGCCATGATCCATGAATTAAATTTGCCATGGTTAATTATTAAAATTTTCCATGGTCAATTAATAAAATCTCCCGTGAAAAGTATTTGAAATACATTGGTAGCTTCAAATCTAGAAGAAAATAATAGATGAAATATTTCATGGCAATTTTAGTGTAAACACTATGGCAACTTGAGTGTAACATCCTGGCAACTTCTAGGCAAAAAAAAGTCGTCGAAACATATAAATATGGGATCTAGTTTTGAAGATCTCTTCGAGACGAATTTAATGATGAGAACAATTTTTAATCAGATTTTTTATTTAAGAGATAAAATATTTTAAGTCCTAAAAACCAAAAAAAAACCGTTGATGTCATATGTTTGATGTGGCAAAGTAAATGGTAATAGAGACGTTTGGACCATGTTGCTTCGTGCCACACATGTAACACTTATCATTTGGAAAAAGGTTTTACATTGGCAAGAGACATACATATTCCTATACTATACTATTTCTATACCGCATTATGAATCCGTGATGAATTACTTTACAGCTAAGGTATCAAGTATGAGTTCCAGCAGAAATATTACAATAAGTATGTGACTCAATCATAGGTACTCATACCTAATCTAGCCCATAGAGATTTCTGCAACAACATTAGGGGATGGGGATTTGTAGCACGCAGGTCATAGGGCACCGAGTCCCTCCCGCATGCTTTTATTTCCAGCTTCCAAATTTTGAGCTTTTATATCTTTTGAACGAAAAGTTCAAATTAAGTTCTATTTTTATATTTGTGTTTTCTCATGATAAGTGTTTTAAAATAATATCCATTTTGAATACCTCTTGAAGAATTTAAAAATAAATATTAAGTTTCAACTCTTGAAACTTAGTACGAGCGGCCGATAAAATTTTCAAGAATTTTAAAAATAAATGCTAAGTTTCAACTCTTGAAACTTAGCACGAGCGGTCGATAAAATCACAATATTGTGCCTAATTTTATCTACGAAAGATGGTAAGAGTGAGCGGGAAAATCACAGGTTTCATTTAAAAATCGCAAGCTTTAATAATTGAAACTAAAAACTTATGGTGTCATCATGCAGGATCCAACTATTTCGTGAATCGCAAAACACAATCGATTAGCCGGGCAGAGCTTGGCAGGCGCATCCTGCAAATTTCCTCAACATTAGGCCGTATAAGAACCACGAGTGCATCGAGGGCATCTGGGCGCAGAGGCCGGGAGTATATCCTCATTTTAGAAATAATGGCTGGTGCTCTTCGGGCAAGCCGTACGCAACCACATTGCACGCGACCAATGCCACCATGAAGCTCGTCAGTGCTTTGACGAGGTGCTGACGGCTCACGTTGACAGGCACCGGTAAAATCATGAACAAGGCGATATATTCGCCCGCTGTCAACTATGAGCGGCGGCCACTGGTGGAGACTGGGGAAGGCAGACAGATCCCTCGTCATGAAGCTCTAGCGACGACTCCGGGTCTGCGAGCATCCTTGGGAGCTTGGCGATGGATATCCTTCACGAGTGATTCGTTGAGCGCATGAATGGTCATACCCCCTGCCCCCGTGCCACATCACCCTGACAAGGGCCACAAGAAATACATGCCTCAAGAACAAAACAATGCCGTACGCAAGTGGCTCCACCTCGCGTCCACAACCCAACCCCACCACCCACGGCGCGCTATGGACAAACCTCCATACAAGCCGCACCGCACAGCCAGCTGCTACCCGTATCATCCCACCGAGTAGGGATGAAAATGGAGCGGAAACGGACGGAACTGGGTGCTATTATATTTTTTTTCACATTTTTTTTGCAGAAGCGGAAACGAATACAGAAATCCCGAAAATGAATACGGAAACGGATACTACAAAAAACGGACACGAAGCGAATACAAAGCGGATACAGAAACAGAAATAAGCATTGATCGGAACTTAAAACCCCCTTAAATTATAGAGAAATACACACAAAAAAATGAGTTTTTAACATGGCTACAAAATAATATCATTTTGGTAGCAATTTAGCGTAGTATTGTATTAGTACCGGACAATTACGTATAAGGTCAAGCTAAGTACATGTGTGGTAGTAGAAGTTGGGCCTCAGATCCATTCTACTAATTGTGTCATTATGTTCTCTTTGGTGGTTGGACTACAAAGGAGCTATAGGTGTATAGTAAAAACAGAAATTCCATATTCACGGAAACGGAAAGTTCCGTTTCCATGCATGTTCCACTGGAAAACACCGTTCCGTTTTTGTTTCTGTTTCTGCATAAAGATTTTCATTTCCACTTCCGTTTTGCAAATTTCCGTTTCTGTTTTCATATTTCCTCTCCGTTTCCAATTTTTCCTCCAGAAAAACGGGAAGTTTTCACTCCATTTTCATCCCTACCACCGAGGGATCCCCACGCTGTTGGCCACCTTTAAATAAATAAAGACGGACAAGGGCAAGGGCAACAAGCGCAGCCCGGAGTCTGCGCCCGACTGTCACCGCGAGGCAGACACGTGCGGCTGTGCCACGAGCGCGCATCGCCAGCCGATCAGAGCCGCCGCGACCCTTGGGAGGCCTTCAGCCGCTGGAAGAACGACAAGTGTGCCGGCGGCCTCGGAGGCCATGATACGAGGTCATCATCTGGTACCTCTTTTAGTTTGTTGCTAGTTAAAAAACTTGGTTAAATTTCATCCGTTTGACTGTAAATATTTTGAAATTTAACAAATATCACCAGTTAAGCATGCATTTTCCCCTCTCTATTGGAAATAAGCAAACCCAAAAGCTTCGAATTGTTTAATTCATATGATGCGAGTGTGTAGTTGCTCTTGGTATTCATATATAGATGGAATATTTTGAACTAGGTCAAATATCATCAAACATGGTTGGCTTAAGAAAAAAGACAATATACAAATCATATAATCGATTTCCCAATTAGTTTCCATTGCCCTAGTGTTCCCATGGTTGGCTTAAGAAATAGTTTCATTGCAAAAGAGTGAGTGGGAGGACTTTGTAGCTCGGCAAGATTATAGAATCTTTGTCATCAAGTCAAAGGAAAGAAAGCACCGGAAGTAGTTCCGAAGTGTTCCACTATGACTAATACGGAAACCCCTACGTGTGATGTAGACATTTCAGTCAAACTTGCAACTGAACAACGCATGATAAGAAAAACTCGTGCAAACCACTATGGTATGCGGACAATATATTGTTATTGGACAACAATAGGCTTGCAACATACAAAGAGGCAATGACGGGCCTTGACTCAAGAAATTGGTTGATTGCCAAGAAATCCGAGATACTATCCATGAACAAAATCAAGTTTTGAACTTGGTGGACTCTCCTGAAGGAGTAAAGCCTAAAGAATGTAAATGGATCTATAATCGACGTAGATGAAAATGTGTTCATCCATAAAGCTCGACTTGTTCAAAGCGTTTTCAACAAGTTTAAGGAGTTGACTAAGATAAGACCGTCTCGCCATGTAGATGCTTAAGTCAATTCAGACAGTTTTAGCAACTACCACATATTTCAGTTACAAGATATGGCAGGTGAATGTCAAAATGGATTTTCTTAATGGAAGTTTAACCAACAATATGTATATTATAATCCCAAGGTTTTTTTCCGACCCTAAGGATGCTGAAAGGGTGTGTAAACTTCAGAGATCCAGTTAACGACTGAAGGAAGTATTAAGGAGTCGAAATCTTTTGTCTTCATCAAGAATAACGAACATGCGAACATGATTTTGTTTACAATAAAGTAAGTGGGATCTCAATAACATGTCTACTTTATGTGGATGACATATTACTGATTGGAAATGAAGTGAAGTTCTTGACACGAATTAGGACTTTATTGAAAATAGTTTTCAACAAAGGACTTGGGCTAGGGAACATCCATTTGGCTAGAATGATCTTCATTGATACATTAGGGTGCCTAATAATGATGAGTCGAACCAAAATACAATTTCACTAGATAGTAAAAGGTTTATAGTATGACAATGCTAAGATGTGTTCTTGCCGAGGTCACATGGAACAAATATCGTTGCACTAGGAAACATGTGTTGTTGTGTCCTCGCATGCAAGCCATTAATATTGAAAGGATACTAAAAGGTTTGGTATGGAAACACGTTATTAAAGTGATCATCACCAAAGATAATTTACTAAAGCGACGTTGGGTAGGTAGTACACGATGTCGTTTTTGTGATCATGATGAAACAATACAACACCTATTAATAGATCGCCCTCTCGCGAAATTACTTTGGCGAACGATACATATAGCCTTTAACTTTACTCCTCTAGTTAGCATTGAAGCGTTATTTGGGACGTAGTTAGCTGGAGTAGACCATATTACTGCATCTCGTATTCAGATTGGAATATGTGCACTTATTTGGGCTATATGGAACTGCAGGAACGATATGATTTTTAACAGGCAACATATTTAACTTTCTTGCAGGTCATCATCAGAGCTACGGCATGGATCCGTACGCGGTCCTTACACACTTCTATGGACTCCAGGGAGCCATTGGTTACTGGGTGCAACCAGTGAGGGATGGTAGCACAGGCAATATTCAACCGGTTTGGGTGACGGTCTCATAATAGGATAGAAGTCTAGTGATCTTGTCCTATTTTCCTGCCGGTTATGGCAATGAGTTTTTATTTATCTTTTTTGCTCCATTTGCGAGCTGTAATGAATCTAAGACTTTGTTTTGCTTCGAGCTTTTTAATATTATGGCCGCGTGCATCTTTCGATTGCAGAGGCCGGGGGTGAACCTCCTTTTCAAAAAATAAATAAAATGGAAACGCCATGAGAGTATTCTTGCTAAGGTTACATGTTAATGTTTGAGCAAGACTCGGATCCTAAGAATGCTGATCAGCAAGAACGCATGGATGAGATTCCATACACATATCTGTATGAATTTATCATGTAAGCCACGCCATGTACACAACCAAATATGTCATGTGCTCTAAGTGCTACGAGCAAGAACCAAAATGATCAAGGTATTGATCAATGGATTGCAGCGCAAAATATCTTTAAGCACTTGAGAAGTACCAAGGATATATTTCTCATAAATGAACATGACCAAGAGTTCATTATAAAATGTTACAATGATACATTCTCATTGTAAGTAGTTACAGTGATTATACATAAAGAATGAGCAAATATTAATACGTATACACTTTAGGAGCACATAAAGCATTAGATTGCATTGAAATACGCCAAATAAATCACTAATAAGCACATTTCTTGTCTCATAAGTAAAGACATCATTCATGTATTGCTAGTTAATAGTCCTTATATTTCCAAACGGAGGGGGTACATAAAACTTCACCCATAAAACAGATTTAGAATTTGAAAGGTCAGATTATCCGGCTACAAAAAATGGATTATCCTGCTATGCCGTATATTAGTAATACCATATCCTATCAATCCAACTAGGTGTATGAAATCCATCATGGTATTGTCATGTCCCTCGTGCCCCGTGTCATCATGTCCATCGCTCTGTCCATCGAGGCTCTCATGGAGATGGGCGCCAAGACCATGTACATGCCAGGCATCTTCCCCATCGGGCGCACCCCGCGGTACCTCTTCCTCTTCCCCGGCGACGTCCGCGACCCTGCGAAGGGCTGCCTCTGGTGGCTCAACGATCTCGCCCTTGTCCACAACCGCATGCTGAAATCCAAGCTCGACGAGCTCCGCCACAACCACCCCAACATTTCCATCACCTACGTCGACTACTATGGCGAGGTACCCGGCCTTGTCACCAAGCCGACGGAGAATGGGTTCGGCGTGGAGACGGTGCTCAATGCATGCTACCCCATCTTGATCCCCGGTCGCGCGGGGACGGTGTGGGGAAATTCCTATTTGCCGCTCGTTGTGGCAAACAGTCGACGTGACGCACAGGGGAGATCGACCAGCGTTGGGATGGGCCGGCCCGTTCAAAGGATTGTGCGAATCCGGTTTTGGGAACCTTCTAGGTGGTTCCCAGCCGGTTTTTTATGGTTTTGGGAACCTTCTAGGAGGTTCCTGAACCGGTTTTTCTATTTCCCCCTTTTTTACATTTTTGTTTCTTTTCTTTTTCTATTCCTTTTTCTTTCTCTTTTTTGTTCAAATATTTTCTTTCCTTTTTCTGTTTTCTTTTTTTCTTTGCTCTTTTGTTTTTTCTGTTTTCATGTTTCTTTTGTTTGAGAATTTCAAATATTTATTCGGAATTTTATAACATGTCCTTGTTTTCAAGATTTACTCTCAATTTCATATAATGTTCCCATTTTCAAATTTTGTTCAGAATTTTAAAAAATGTTCAAGTTTAAAAAAGTCTTTCAGAAATTTCAAAAAACATTCTTGTTTTTAATTTTATTCAAAATTTTCAAAAATATTCGTGTTATAAAAATGTTCAGTAAATTAAAAAAAGTGTTCTCATTTTCAATTATTTTTTACGTTCAGGTTTTGAGAAAATGTTCACGAATTTCATAAAATGTTTCTGTTTCCAAATTTTGTTCAGAAGTTCAAAAAATGTTAGTGTTTGAAAAGTCTTTGAGGAATATGAAAAAATGTTCTTGCTTTAAATTTTGTTCACAATTTTAAAAAATGTTCAGTAAATCCAAAAAAATTGTTCTTGTTTTCAAATATTTGGTACAATAATGTTTTGAAAAAATGTTTTGGAATTTCGTAAAATGTTCCCGTTTTCAAATTTTGTTCACAATTTCAAAAAATCTTCGTGTTTCAAAAACTCTTTCAGGAATTTCAAAAAATGTTCTTGTTTATTAAATTTTGTTCACAATTTCAAAAAATGTTCGTGTTTTAAAAAAGTTTCATTAAGTTCAAAAAAATGTTCTTGTTTTCAAATCTTTATTATGTTCAGGTTTTAAAAAAATGTTCTCTTTATCAAAATATGTTCAGAATGTCATTCATAAAATGTTTATGATTCAGAAAATTTACAGGAACATTTCGAAATTGGTCGAAATTTTCAAAAAAAAAACTTCTAAAATGTTTTTCCCTAAAATCTCAACCCTGCTGGCTGTTGTTATAGAGTTTCACGCTTAAATACATATAGTATAGCATCTTTTTGGTGGAATGGCTAGGTGGTCGCTATTGTCTCTGGTGTTAGCGAGATCGCGGGATCGAATCCCAGCGTAGCGTATTTGTTTCTCCGGTTTTTTTAGGTTGCGCACGATACAGCAAGCATAAATGGTTTTCGCTTTGACGGGCCGGCCCAGTCGTGCGTCACTCGTGTGCGTCGAGTTTCGCGTTTGACGCAGAATGCGTCGTATAGGAGGTCCCACGGTGTGGTGCCTGGACCCGTCGAGGTATGTGTCCTGGGATGGGCTACACTTGATGGAGGCCGCGTAAAAGATCATGGCCCGTGGGATGCTGGATGGCCCGTTTGCCGCGTCGCCTATCATGTCCACACACAATCATAACTGATTGATCTTCATTGCCCACGAGAGATGCTACACCTACAGTGAGGTGGTAGTTTTTGGTTGGAGGCATGTGAGGTGGTTGATCGTCAGCCTTTGTCTTACTCCAGTCCTGTAATTCAAGGGTGGCAATAAAAATACATGTACAATGAGTTCCGCATCTCTTAGTATTATCTTTTGTAATTAACTAGCTGGCCCGATGCACCAATCGGCGTAGGGATCAACTGTAGTCTGTATGGTAAGCAACCTATTTAAAACATAAAATGGAGATTAAATAACCCGTTTAAAAGATGTTTCTTGTGAATGGTCCCATTGGCGCAAAGATCAACTGCAACCCAAAAGATACAATTTGAGACATAAAAAGAAAGTTAAGTAAACTATTTCAAGGATGTTTCTTATGAATAGCTTGCTAGTGATAATGTTTATACAACATCGAGGGATGATCCAAAATGGTCACTGGCCTTTGGCCCCGGGCGAGTTGGTCTGGTCGCGCTAGTAGAGCCTGTGCGCGTCCCTGTCTGGGTATGGCGCGTGACAGGTGGTCCGAGAGGGCCATTCGGATAGTGCTTGTGATGACAAGACAGACGACTACCAACCGTGTTATTCCAGGAGGCCGGGCACGTACGCCCGCTCGCCGCCAACCGTGTTGCTTAGCTCGCTCGAGCCAGTCACGCGGCTTGCCCAGTTTTCTCCGTGAGAGTTATTCCGGGGAGGTGCCTGCATCGTGGGAAGGAAGTTTTGTTTTCCCAACTGTTCGTAAATGATTTTGTTCATACTACATTTCTATTTCCCCGACAATTATTATTACCCATAAGTTTCTTTTGAGATTTGTTCCTGATGATATGAGAAGGTTAAGTGAACTATTTGAAACATAAAGTAGAAGTTAAGTGTGGTTCACCTAAATTGAAATGAACTATTTGAGGTGGTTGATATCCTAGCCTTTGTCTTAATATAGTCACGTAATTTAGAGATGAAAATAAAAATTCATGTATAATAAGTTATCTATTAGTCTTATTTCTTATAATTAATTAGATATGTCTAAATATATGATGATAGATGTCATGCTAAAGATCAACTCTTAGTTAAGATATGTCTAAATATATGGTTAGACAAGTAAAAAATGATATAAAATTATAGGAAAACCATATTTAAAGTTTGTGAATATACCAAGAATACTTCAAAAATTATAGATACGTTGGAGACGCATCAAGAGGACCTACACTGCTTGGGGCGCTCACACTAGTAGAGAACATGGCTTTCGTTCGGGCCAGATAAGCCCATTAGTCCCGGTTTAGTCACAAACCGGTACCCATGGTGGCATTGGTCCCGGTTCGTGCAAGTAAATGGATTAGTCCCGGTTCAAATGAGCTCTTTAGTCCCGGTTTGAGACACGAACCGGGACTAAAGCCCTTTAGTCCCGGTTCGTATCTCAAACCTGGACTAAAGATTAGACCTTTAGTCCCGGTTTGAGGCACGAACCGGGACTAAAGGGTGCAATGCCCTTTAGTCCCGGTTTGTGTCTCAAACCGGGACTAAAGGTCCCATTTTCAAACTCTACCCCCCATCGCCTTTTTAGTTTTGTAAAAAGCAAAAGAAAATGATAAAAACTTCAAAAATTAAAATCCTTCGAGATGTAGTTATGTGGAAAAGTAAAAAACTTAAATTTGGACATGGTTTGCAAAAAAGTGTTATGAAAGTAAAACGTCCATATCTTTTGCATATGATGTCAAAAACATGCATAATATATCGAAAAAATCAGCACGAAAATCCGCACCCAATTTTGACGGCCATAGGCCTGTTTGCAATTTTTTTAGAATCCTCAAATTCTAAAAGGAAAATAAGATATGCTCAAATTTCAGTTTTTTTTAAATTTTGGTTAAATCTGGTCAAACTATGGTCAAATTACTTATTGAAGAAGTATTAGTGGTACTAAATAATTATTCAAGAATATTATTGTTACTAAATAATTATTTCGGTATTTTGAATTTTGGTCAAATCTAGTCAAACGATGGTCAAACTACTTATTTAAGAAATATTAGTGTTACTAAATAATTATTGTTTTTTAGAATAATAGTTTTAAACTCAAACAGTGAAACGTGTGTCTTCATGCTCAAGCTAAACTCCTGAGGGTTAATAGGATTGACATCTTACTATTGTCAGGAAAACAACAAGTGTAGACTTGGAAACGAGGGGGAATAGAACCCGGAAGTTAAGCGTGCTCAGACTGGAGTAGTGAGAGGATGGGTGACCGGCCGAGAAGTTAGATGATTTGAAATGATGAGGGGTGATTAGAAAGTAGAGGTTAAATTGAGTAGTGATGAGTGGTGGTTAGAGATTAAATTGTAAAATAATTCAGAAATTTGAAAATCGAGAAAAAATTTCATTTTTTTTAAACCTTTACTCCCGGTTTGTGTTAGCAAACGAGACTAAAGGTAGTGATGAGCGGTGGTTAGAGATTAAATTGTAAAATAATTCAGAAATTTGAAAATCGAGAAAAAATTTCATTTTTTTTAAAACCTTTACTCCCGGTTTGTGTTACAAAACGAGACTAAAGGTGGAGCTTCAGACAGTGGCCATGTGGAGGGCCTTTAGTCCCGGTTCCGGAACCGGACAAATGGGCCTTTTTTTACTAGTGTCATAGATGCAGGGGATACGTCGTTGAGGAAGCCGACACCGCCTCGTCCATCTTCACCAAGGTGTACTCCTCGAGCTTGTGGTCGAAATCAGGAGGATCTGCCGGTAGTACGTTTCCCTCTCGGCCGGACTCCAATCATCCATGGCTTTTCGATTGAACAAAATGTAAGGAAATCGGTTGGACTTTGCCAGGGGTATTGTAGAAATTTGGACTTTGGAGAGAATCTATAGCTTGGAATACCAAATGCTACGATCCCAGTACTACATCGACTCCATCACCATTTTTGTAGCAACAACTCAATAACTACAAGTGGATCTCAATGAAGAAGAGAGATTACGGACAGAGTATAGGAAGAAGATGCACAGAGTAGCCAAGTCAAGTTCTCGGCCGAAGCTACCATTTCCTTCCAAGCCAGCCTTCCTTTGTGGAAATCTATCATATTTGTAGTGGCAGGCCTATCTCTTGATCAAGCCAAGGCCGAGATTGGTGACCCACTCTCCAGCCCAAGCGTGGATGTTATGTAGGTCATTGACATCCTGCCTGTAGGTACACTACTCATTCTAACGTGAAGCAGAGACCGTGGCATTGGCAATGAAGATAAAGTCATTCTTGTTGCCGGGAAAGTTGTTCCCCTCGTTCCCCGGTGCCTCCTTTTCCTATACTTATCATTGATGCACGTGCAGTTAAGCAAGCTCATTCGATAGTGGTTGCACACACAATATATTGAATGCATGTCCACATTACACATACAACAGTAGTGCATCTAAAATATGAGCTTCATATATGCTGGAACTTTATATAGGAACACACATCTCAAGAGAACTGTAAAAGAGTTAGCTTGAATTCACTAGCTTGGCATCCAGTTGATTGGTTTCAACATTCCTTTTTAATTAGACTATAGTTGGCACTATGGAATAATGTAGAAGAGTTTGGTTACGATATCTTCCAAATTTAAATTTATCAAAAGATCTAAACAGATTACAAAGTGGGATTCTTGGGTGTATCATTGTTTCGCTTAAACTTCGGCGAGATTATTTTTTTACCTAAGGTTAATGAGGCTGAAATGATAGAACAATACAAACGTATTGGCCTCCTTAATCTTAGTTTTAAAATATTCACGAAGGTTGCAACCATTAGACTAAATTCGATTGCTGAACACGCGTGGTTCGCGCTTCACGGACTTCTTTTATGCAAGGAAGATACATCCTAGATGGAATTGTTATCCTTCATGAAACAGTCCATTAATTATATTAGAAAAATTTGAATAGGGCAGTACTCAAAATAGACTTGGAAAAAGCTTATGACAAAGCCAAATGGCCATTTCTTCAACAGACTCTCAGAATGAAAGGATTTTCTACAGAGTCGCGCTATGATCCATATATTCGTTTCTGGAGGTAGTGTTGCCATTAAGGTCAATGATGATGTTGGGCACTATTTCCAAATGAAGAAGGAATTGCGACAAGGTGACTTGTTATTGCCCATGCTATTCAATATGGCGGATATGGTAGCGGTCATGATTGAGCGTGCCAAGGTTGATGCCAAATTGATGGGGTAGTAAGTCATCTACTTAATGGTGGTCTTTCTATACTTTAAAATGCCAACGATACGATTCTCTTCATGGATCGTGACTTCGAGAAGGCGAGAAACCTAAAATTTAATTTATCAGCATTTGAGCAACTCTCAGGTCTTAAGATAAACTTTCATAAAAGTGAATTATTTTGTTTTGTTTTGGTGAGGTTCAAGACGAAGCCCACCTGTATGTTGAACTGTTCGGATGTGGGTTGGGCCAGTTTCCGATCACATATTTAGGGATACCGATACATTATCGGAAAATCACAAATGTTGAATGGAAACACGCCGAGGAGAGACTGCAAAAAAGACTTAGCAATTGAAAAGGTAAATTGTTGTCTCTAGGTGGAAGATTGGTTGATCATAAACTCAGTACTAATTAACATGGTACTATGTATGATTTCCTTCTTCCAGTTGCCGAAAGGAGTTTTACATAGATTGGATTATTTCCGATCAAGGTTCTTTTGGCAAGGAGATAGCGAGCGAAAGAAATATTGACTAGCTAAATGGAGTGTGGTTTTCCGTCCCAAAGACCAAGGCGGGCTGGGCATTCATGACCTTGAGGTTAAGAATAGGGCCCTCCTCGGCAAATGGTTGTTTAATTACTGACGAAAGATGGTGTATAGCAAACCCTCCCGAGGAGGAAATATGTGGGTTCCAAGGCGGTATGCCAAGTGCTGTATAAAACTTCAATGCTTTTAACTGAATTTTATCATTTCAAAGTAGCCTAAAGGTGTATTCATAGAGCAAAAATTCATGATGTTCTTTGCACAATTGCTTGGAATACCATGTTAGTTCTTACTAATCATACATTTTAAATGTCATTGTCCATTTTTGCAATTTCTTTAAAAAACTTGTACTAGTTTTACTACTTTTTGCCAAATATTTCCTAGCTTAAAAGATCATTTTTAAGGTGCAACATGATTTGGAGATGCACAAATACTTAAAGTAGCGGGCTACTATCCAGACGAGGACGATCATGACACGAACCTACAACCGACATCTCCACTTGATCCACATAATGCGAGAAGTAAAAAAAAATCGTGGGACCAATTATTCCATTCAAAACTTAGATTATTAGCAAAAAATTATAAAATGGAGTCTTATGTTGTAGTTTAGAGGATCATAACATCAGCAACACAAGCCATAAGTTGGCAAAACCAACCACCACTCCACCAGAGCAAACAAAGAGATTAGGCACCCAGCCGGCTTGCTGGCCAATAGGAGAGAAGGTGTTCCATCGATGAACTTGAAGGTTCACTAGTTGCCATGCTTGTTGGATCGTGCCTCTGCCACCACCACCCTTTACCGAGTCTCTCACATCACAAACTAAGAGGATAGTTTACCATCAAAACAGAAGGAAAGTTAAGAAGGGTGCTCGACCGGCCAATAACCAATTCTTCAAGCTTTGCACAGTAGATTCCACATGATTGAAGGAAGTGTGCTCATTCTTGCTTCAGTGCTCATTCCACGAGGTCTCCCCTAAGTCCCCGGTGCCTCCTTTTCCTATACATATATGTCTGATGCAATGCACGTACACTTATGCAATCCCATGCGATAGTGGTACGCAATTTATTGGACGCTTGTATACTAAATTGTGAAGAAACTAATCCCTTGTACGTTGAGGAGAGACTGCAAAAAAGACTTAGCAGTTCGAAAGGTAAACTGCTGCCTTATACATCCTTTTTATTTCGGTTTCTAGCGCATCTAAATTGTGAAGTGCATATATGTGTGAACTATATATAGCCACGCACACTTTGGGGTTACGGTGCAAAGGGCTAGTTCAGACTATTGTATTTACTATAGCTAGCTTGGGTCGTAGTTGGTTGGCTTCAATACACCTTGTTAGTTAAGCCAGAGCTGGCAGTGTGAAATAAAGTAGAAGATTATGGTTCCACATGTTTCAAACTTTAAATTTGCCAGAAAATCTTAACAAACAACATATGTTGATTTGACATTATTGTTAGCTTTCAATTGTGCACTATGTTATGTTAGCAATGTGGCATAAAACCATAACTTAACCAAATTGTGGTCGATCCATCGTCCAAGCATCCCACTATGAAATACTCAGTTGTAGAAAAAATGAAAAAATGTGAGACACCAAAATAAGTAATAGAAGAGACCATTTATACCTCGTCCGCAGTTTCAAAAATTATACAATTTTTTTAACAAGGTTGATTTTTAAATGAGAAATTTAAGAAATTATTTTTCTGAGTAGTGAGGGGGTCCTCACCTAGACATTTGCAACCTTTTTTAACTATAAAGCCTACTGAATCTCATCTCATTCTAGCACATACTATGAGGGATTGACTTAAAGAATACAACAAATGGCTGTGGGTTATTTTTGTACCCTGTGACTATAACCTACTTCCACACAGTTCGCCCTCTCCTTAATCGTTGCAAATTTTCTCGATGGACTAGCTTAGGACCAAGTACCTATGAAAGAGTCACATGTTTATTCTATTATTTTCCCAAGAGAACCTGACCATCCTTGACTTGAACCAGAGGCCTTGGTCGTGAAGTAGACCACTACGGATTTGTGGTAGAAGATTGTTTCGAGAAGCTTAGCAATTGGAAGAGAAAGCTAATGTCATATGGGAACCAGATAATCCTTATCAAAGCAACACACACTACACTACTGATGTTTATGTTTTCATTTTTTGGGATACCAAAAGGACTACTGTCGGGGAAACCGATCACCTATGGGGTCACAAGGATCCCTTCTATGTTCGGCGGGGGGTTAGTTGCACGAAGAGCAGGTCGAGCTGTTAGGACACAGGGATTTTTATCCAGGTTCGGGCCGCAATCATGCGTAATACCCTAGTCCTGCTTTATCTGGTTATCTGAGTGTTCTTGAGCTTTTGAACTAGCTACGATGCGTGCTTTGTCCAAAAGTCCGAATCCTCTCCCTATGCGCCTTGGGCCTCCTTTTATACACAAAGGGGTTGCCACAGTGGCACACAGGAGGTGTCAAGCTACAGCGATCCAAGATTATCGCCCAATCATCATAGGACAAGTGCATTTAATGCGATGCCTACGTGTCCTCTTGAGGGAGTCCCGGATTAGGGGGTCCTCGGACAGCCGGACTATATACTTATGCTGGACTGTTGGACTATGAAGATACAAGATTGAAGACTTTGTCCTGTATCCGGGTGGGACTCTCCTTTGCGTGGAAGGCAAGCTTGGCGATTCGGATATGTAGATTCCCTTCTCTGTAACCGAATCTGTGTAACCCTAGCCCCCTCCGGTGTCTATATAAACCGGAGGGTTTAGTCTTTAGGACGACAACAATCATAATCACAGGCTAGCTTCTAGGGTTAGCCTCTACGATCTCGTGGTAGATCAACTCTTGTAATACTCATATCATCAAGATCAATCAAGCAGGAAGTAGGGTATTACCTCCATAGAGAGGGCCCGAACCTGGGTAAACATCGTGTGCCCCGCCTCCTGTTACCATTAGCCTTAGACGCACAGTTCGGGACCCCCTACCCGAGATCCGCCGGTTTTGACACCGACATTGGTGTTTTCATTGAGAGTTTTACTGTGTTGTCACCATAATGCTTAATGGCCCCTTCGATCATCTACAACGATGCGGTCCAGGGTGAGGTTTTCCTCCCCGGACAGATCTTCGTATTCGGCGGCTTCGCACTGCGGGCCAACTCGCTTGGCCATCTGGAGCAGATTGATAGCTATGCCCCTGGCCATCAGGTCAAGTTTGGAAGCCTGAATTACACTGCCGACATCCGCGGAGACTTGATCTTCGACGGATTCGAGCCCATGACAGGTGCACCCTACAGTCGCGATGAGCACGACCTAGATCTGCCATCAGACGGTGTTCAGGAGATCACACCTGCGGCTGCCTCGACTTTAAATCCAGAGCAGATCGTGCCATCCGAGGACGGGTGGATGGACCCCGCCACGGAGGCCGCACACTCAACGGCGATAGAGCTGAACACAGATCTCACTTCCAAGGAGGTCTGTGTCATCGGACCCCCGGACTCGTTTCCGGCCATAGGCTCTGAACCGCGGGCATCCGTGCCCATCGGATCTAACTGGGCACCGATCATGGAGTTTAGCTCCGTGGATATCTTTCAGCACTCGCTCTTGGGCGATGTGCTAAACTCATTAAAATCTCTCTCCCTGTTAGGAGACTCTCGGCCGAACTATGTCCGGCTTGAGTGGGAAGCGGACGACGAAGGAATTCGTTACCCACCCACCACCCACTTAATAGCCACTGTCGATGACTTAACCGACATGATTGACTTCGACTTCAAAGACATCGACAGTATGGACAACGATACCAGAGAAGAACGGGAACCACTGCCCACAGGGCGCTGGATAGCCACCTCATCATATGACATATACATGGTGGACACACCCAAAGAAAACAATGGCGAGGAGCAGAAGGATGCAACAACTCATGAGAAGCAGCCAAAGCACCGACGTCAGCGGCGCCGCTCTAAACCCCGCCATAGCAAAAATAGCGACACTGGTACAAGAAAGAATAACACCCCGGACGATGCCGAAGACAATGACGACCCCACAGACCCAGCGATGAAGCAGGACGGGCAAGGAGACGGCAAACATAGTCCAGGGCCGCTGTACGATCACAGCGATGCCGAAGACAAAACTTATAAACCTGTCTCCGAAGAGGAAAACAGTCCAGACGACGATGCGCACATCATCCCGGAAAAATGCTTGGAGCAAGAGCACCTCCACAAAAGGCTTATTGCCACCGCGAGGAGCTTGAGGAAGCAGAAGCAACAGCTTAAAGCCGCGCAGGATACGCTCAACCACAGACGGGACAAAGTTCTCAACACTGACGAAATATACGGCGGTGATCGCCACACAAAGAGCTACCCAAAACGCAAGCTGCTGCTTGAATTCGATGACGAGGCTATCACACCCATTCCGCCGAAAACCAGTACAGCCGATCTGCCAGACCGACCACCCCGTGGCCGAGACAGAGCGGCTAATAACGCCGCACACAAGTCAGCACACGACCTACATGAGCACCTGGACAAAAGAGTTGGTATGCCCAGGTCCATCTATGGATCTAGGAAACGTGTTCCTATGCAGGATCACGGCCACCAAACCGACTATGCTGATCAACTACCAGCTCAGAATCAACACCGAACACTACAGCCGTCGGATCCACGCCACGACACATCCAAGTACAGTGGCGCCGCACACCCCCTGTGCTTCACCGATGAGGTGTTGGATAATGAATTTCCAGAGGGGTTTAAACCCATAAACGTCGAGGCATACGATGGAACGATAGACCCTGCAGTCTGGATTGAGGACTTTATTCTTCACATCCATATGGCTCGCGGAGACGATCTCCACACCATCAAATACCTGCCCCTCAAGTTAAAAGGACCAACTCGGCACTGGTTGAAAAGCCTTCCCGAAAATTCCATTGGAAGCTGGGAGGAACTCGAGGACGTGTTCAGGGCTAATTTTCAAGGGACATATGTCCGACCCCCAGATGCATATGATTTAAGTCACATAATTCAACAACCCAGAGAGTCAGCCCATAAGCTTTGGAACAGATTTCTCATGAAGAAGAACCAAATCATCGACTGTCCGGATGTCAAAGCCCTGGCAGCTTTCAAACACAGTGTCCGGGATGAATGGCTTGCCAGACACCTCGGCCAGGAAAAGCCAAGGACAATGGCAGCCTTAACAACTCTTATGACCCGCTTTTGCACAGGTGAGGACAGTTGGTTGGTCCGAAGCGGCACCAATGATCCAGGCACGTCCGAAATATGGGATGGCAATGGAAAACCACGACGCAATAAAAACAAGCGTCGAAATAATGAAGACAGCTCAGACAACACAGCGGTAAACGCCGGATTCAGGGGCTTTAGACCCGGTCAACGGAAAAAGCCATTTAAAGGCAACAGAGATGGACCGTCCAGCCTAACTAAAATTCTAGACAGGTCCTGTCAGATTCATGGCACCCCCGAGAAATCTGTGAATCATACCAACAAAGAATGCTGGGTCTTCAAGCAGGCCGGCAAGCTAAACGCCGAACACAAAGGGAGGGAGCCGCCAAGTGAAGACGAGGACGAACCTCGCCAGCCGAACACAGGGGGATAGGAAAGATTTCCACCGGAGGTCAAAACAGTGAACATGATTTACGCCACCCACATACCAAAGAGGAAGCGCAAACGCGCACTCCAAGACGTATACGCTGTAGAACTAGTCGCCCCCAAATTCAATTTATGGTCGGCCTGCCCGATCACTTTCGATCGCAGGGATCATCCGACTAGTATCTGGCATGGAGGTTCGACCGCCTTGGTGCTCGACGGATACCATCTCACCCGAGTCCTCATGGACGGCGGCAATAGTCTTAATCTGATATATCAGGACACTGTCCGCAAGATGGGGATAGACCCGTCAAGAATTAACCAAAGTAGTACTACCTTTAAAGGAGTAATACCAGGCGTAGAGGCCTGCTGCATGGGCTCTTTGACGTTAGAGGTTGTATTCGGTTCTCCCGACAACTTTCAAAGCGAAGAACTAATCTTCGACATCACTCCGTTCTGAAGCGGCTATCATGCACTACTCGGAAGAACGATCTTCACTCATTTCAATGCAGTACCGCATTACGCTTATCTCAAACTTAAGATGCCCGGTCCACGTGGCGTCATCACAATCAGCGGAAACACAGAGCGTTCTCTTCATGCGGAAGATTACGTGGCGGCTCTAGCAGCCGAACCACTGAACGGCCCCTCCAACCCGAGTAACTCATCGGTCTTCGAGACCACGAACACGGCTAGACGTGTTCGGCGCACACCTAGTTGTAGTAGCCCAGATAAACCTGAGCTTGATTAATGGCTATGCCCCCATATGTGGTGCTAGGGGCTGCCCGCATGTAAAAGGCCCATAGTTCGGCCCGACCGTATTTACACTCAAGAGATCGAATTTTCATGGTTCCTTAAGATTGACCGACTTTACGCACGGTCACACCAGATTCTTTCACCTGGGTTTTTTATTTCTTTTTACAGATGACCATCGTGCTATACCCTTCCAGGATACGGCACAACGGAGACAAAGGCGCAGACGTGCAGCAGGGCCCCGTTCAAAGGTTTCTTTTTAGATTAAGACCCTGTGTAAACCTTTTTTATTGTCTCTTGTTGGCCCACACCCTCCTGGTACTTAAAATGACCAAGAGGGATACCAGCGTTATTGGCAAGCTTATGATTCGCCGACCTAAAATAGACGTTACAAGGGCAGCAACTAATGTGTTTTTGGGAGCTATGCTCTCACCACAGCCGCTCTTTCATCACGCGCGATTAATGCACGTACCTGGAAATTGAGGGCTCATTATCGAGGGAGGTACTCAGCCCAGTATATGTTGTAAAGTCCGAATACCTTCGGGAGTGTTCGGCGTCGCGAGTTTGGCCTTATATGCATCAGCTCTGAATCATGTCTTTGGTCAATAGTTGGGTTTGCCCGCCTCCCGTGTTTTGCTACCTTACGTTCCGCTCTATCGGCTAAGATGGCACCGGGAGAACTACTGCGATTGTGCCCTGGTTCATCCGGACGAGCACCTCAGTAGAGAAAGCCGAAAACTGACTGTCATGATAAAGCGAGAGACTGGTCAACCACTTGATGACTCAGCGGAATCTTCGCGATTCCTCCGCATTAACGAAGGACTGGTTTCCCGGTCACGTATGTACATGCACCGTATTTGGATGAATGCGGACATACCAGGGGCTATATAGTAGCCCCACCGTCAAACTCCTATGGCTAAGTGAAAGTGTTAAAGCTATATAGTCCGATTGCCTCGTTCACCATGCTACCACCTCCTTATCGGACCAAGATGTTGGGTCAAGTGTGATTACGCGCTTTGCCGTACACCACCGCATTATATGCGAGGGGGCTGAAGCCGACGACTGCAAACTTTCAGGTTATATACATATATACATAAGCGGCCGCACAGGAGGCACTTCAATACTTTACGGGCAAAAGTATAAATACAGCCTTTATTATTAAAAGCATTGTTTTTACAATCAGGATACATGTCATTCGAACATGTATTCTTTGAGCACTGAGCCTCTATTAAACGGGTACCTTCTAAGACTTCTTCATAATAGTGCTCGGGTGAGTCCTGGCCCCCGGGCAGACCCCTGGTTGCAATATTGGTGGCCTTCATCTTCGCCTAATATGTCTTAACACGGGCAAGGGCCATCCGCGCAACCTCTATGCATGCCGACCTCTTGACAGCGTCGATATGCGGCACAACACGAATAAATCGTTGCACCAAACCAAAATAACTATCTGGACTTGGTTCCTTCGGCCACAGGTGATCCACGACGGTCTTCATGGCAAGCCCGGATAACCTATGGAGCTCGGCCCATTCTGCCATTTGCTCATTCAACAGCAGCGGACGCCTTGGAGTACTGAACAGTTACCAGAACAATCTTTTCACCTCATGATCTCCTCGATCTTTGAAATACCGCATCGCATCAGCAGCACTCTTTGCCAAATCCAAATATGCGTCTGAAGAGCTCCACAATTGATCAAGAGGGCATACTTCGGATTGCCGAATTTTGTTCACAATAAAAAGGGCTTCCCAGCCGTGATATCATCGGCTTGTCGAAGCTCCTCCCGCGCCGCTCTGATCTCAGAGCGAGTTTCCTTTGCTGCTTGTAAGGCCTTCTTTAGGTCAGTCGTTTTTGTTTGGTTTTCCCTTTCGAGAAGCTCATATCGGCTGGTGGCATTTTGTAGCTCAAGAGCCATGTTGGCTCTTTTATCCTCACTTTGGCGATGAGCAGCCTGTTCATCTTTTAATTCTTCAGTTGCCTTCACGGCGGCCGCATTGCTTCTCCTGGCTTGCTCCTTGGCCTGGGCAAGCTCTGCCCGAAGGGTCTCCACGGCGGCAGCACCACCTGCAGTCAAAGCATATTATAAATCCTAGCATCATGCTCTTATTAATATTTGCTGACCACCCAAATATACATACCCTGTGCCTCGTCAAGCCGCTTGTTCACAAGCTTGATGTCCGCATCCGCCACGTCAAGTTGCCGCCTCAGTTCGGCAAATTCAGTAGTCCGGTCAGCCGCCAGAGCTGCAGCCGCCTGCACACAAAATTGGCACCATCATTACCAGAGACTATGATCCTCTACTCGCCTCGTCCGGATGGCAACCAGAGTCTCAGGGGCTACTATCTATATAAAGTGCACCTTGCATTTACGGTACAATCAAAGAACATCACTTTGCGTACCTCAAAGCCTCTTAGCAGGCTCGTAAGAGCCTCATTCAACCCGCTTTTTGCGGATGATATCTTCTCAACCACCGTACCCATTAAGGTACGATGTGCCTCTGAGATAGCCGCTTGCTGCAGAAGACCCGTCAATGTGTCCGATTGTATATCAGACAGTTCGGAGATTTTTCTTTTGGTCTCTCTAGGAGCCAAAAACCCCAGACTTCGGACGGCCGAAAAGTTACCTTCCGGTCTTTGCGGATCGGGAGAGATCCTCCGGGACGACACCTCAGGATCGTCTGCCTCATGAGGCGGAGAATTATGAGGAGGCGTTTCTCTTTCCATCATCTCCGGAAGAACATCCCCCGAGGACGAACATTTTGGAGGGAGGATATGAGCCGAACTGCAAAACATATGTCTCGGTCATTATTCTCAGGAAAAGAATGGGGTATGCTTAGTAAGCACCTTTGTTCACTTATGGCTCGGTTAACGGCTGGCCCCCCTGTCGGCATTGTGCAGCAATATTGCCCTCCAGGGCAGGGACCCTGATGAAGGTTTCTTCCCTTGTTTAGAGACCTCTGCTTCCAAGTCTTCAGGGGCGGTCCTTTTCTTCCCGTGGGGAGAGGGGATGCTAGATTGTCCTCCCCGTTCATCCTCTGACACGGGGGTACTAATTTCCCTGGTTAGGATGCATAACGTACCTCCAGCATGAAGTCTGCTTTTGGCTTCCCCATTCCTCTCCTTGTCCTCCCATGATGGCACTTGATAAGGTGCGCAAGCCAGCATCCTGGTTAGTACAGGATCCGGCGAATCTTCGGGAAGAGGGGCCGAACACCTGATCCTCTCCGCCTTTCTTATCTAGTCCTCGCCGAGGGTGGTTTTTCAGAAGTAATGTTGTGACAAATATAATGACAGCATGTTCGGTCACGGAATTACTTACCTGGGTATCTGGACGGTTGCAGCCGAGGCCCGCATCCTCCGTGGTGACCAGACACTTTATTCATGATCCGAAGAATAATTGATACATTCCTTCCAGCGTCCTGCCAAAGAAGTGCTGAACAGTTCGCGGTCCTTCCGGGTTGAACTCCCACATACGGAGAGGTCGACGTTGGCACGGCAAGACCCGACGAACTAGCATTACTTGAATTACTTTGACAATACTGATATCCTTCTTGAGGAGATCCCGAATGCGGCTTTGCAATGTCTGCACGTCATCAATCGATCCCCAGTCCAGCCCCTTGTTGACCCATGATGCAAGTTGTGGCAGAGGGACAGAGCAGAAGGCTGGGGTGGACGCCTACTTCCTCCCTCGAGGTGTTGTGATGTAAAACCACTCCCGTTGCCATAGGTCGGAAACTTCCGGGAAAGAACCCTTTGGCCATAAAGCATCGACACCTTTGCTTATTATAGCGCCTCCGCACTCCACGTGTCGCCCGTCGATCATCTTCGGCTTCACATTGAAGGTCTTGAGCCATAAGTCGAAGTGTGGGGTAATACGGAGGAAGGCCTCACACACAATGATGAACGTTGAGATGTGAAGGAAGGAGTCTAGAGCTAGATCATGAAAATCGAGTTGGGAGTAGCCTCTAACAAAGGGATGAAGACCGAAGCCTAGCCCTCGGAGGAAGTGGGAGATGAACACCACGCTCTCGATGGGTTTGGGAGTAGGGATAACCTGCCTTTGAGCAGGAAGCCTGTGAAGGATTTCGGCGGTCAGATACCTAGCCTCCCTAAGCTTCTTGATGTCCTCATCTGTGATGGAAGAGGCCATCCACCGGCTTTGAAGGTTGGATCCGGACATGGTTGAAGGTCCGGAGTGCTTGGACTAAACCTTGGGTGTTGGAACTCGAGGTGGGAGAAGGGAAGGATCAGGCATGGAAAGAAAAGGATAGGTCTTGACCTCTTTATAAAGAGGATGAATGTCAAGCGTTCTCCACGCGGCCGTTTGGAACTTTCCTAAACCAAGGAGTCGTACTAATGGCACGGTTGGGTTACCCACGTCCGTATTGATGAAAATCCTGTAATAAGGGGGACACGATCTCTGCTTCGACAAGACGTGCCAATAAAACCGCCTCGCAAGACGTGTAGTGGCAGGTTGGAAAAACGGTTTGAATAATAACCGGGACGTGGCATGATGTCACGCTAGGGAAAAGTTGTCAGTAGATTAGACTCGTGGAATATTGTGCTCTCTACAATGGTATGTGGAATTTGTTTTGCAGAGCCGGTCATGATTCTTGTGTTCAAGATCTTCTTTGGAGTATTTGGAGAAGGAACCCGCCTTGCAATGCCAAAGACAATCTGCGAGCCAGACTCATCTTGATTCAAGCCTAGTTCAGGGGCTACTGAGGGAGTCCCGGATTAGGGGGGGGTCCTTGGACAGCCGGACTATATACTTATGCCGGACTGTTGGACTATGAAGATACAAGATTGAAGACTTCATCCCGTGTCCGGGTGGGACTCTCCTTTGCATGGAAGGCAAGCTTGGAGATTCGGATATGTAGATTCCCTTCTCTGTAACCAACTCTGTGTAACCCTAGCCCCCTCCAGTGTTTATATAAACCGGAGGGTTTAGTCCGTAGGACGACAACAATCATAATCATAGGCTAGCTTCTAGGGTTAGCATCTATGATCTCGTGGTAGATCAACTCTTGTAATACTCATATCATCAAGATCAATCAGTAGGAAGTAGGGTATTACCTCCATAGAGAGGGCCCGAACCTGGGTAAACATCGTTTCCCCGCCTCCTGTTACCATTAGCCTTAGACGCACAGTTTGGGACCCCCTACCCGAGATCCATCGGTTTTGACACTGACACCACTCGCTTTATTGGGGATGGCAACGGAAGCCATCCTGTCCTTCGCCGCTCCTCCTCGTCTTGCCACGCGTCTGGTCCAACGAGGCATGCAGCGCCACGCTGGCCAACCAGCTATTGTGTTGGCTAAGTGGTAAGCTTCCACGAAGATCTGCATGCCGCCACGCAGGCACATGTTTAGCAGGCATGCTTATCGTCGTGTTGGAGTGGTGGTGAGGTGGCGGAACCCTGCCGAGCACGGGCTTGGCTGCGGCCCAGCGATCATCCCCGGCAAGGCTTGCCGGGGGCCTTGGAGTCGTCCCCGGCAAGGGTCTTGCCGGGGGTCTTTATCGTTTGGCCCCATGTGGACTTGTGGGTTGTCGACCTTCGTGAGGAGCCGCATGCCACCAGGCATGTGCTCTCCAAGCCTTGATCTTGAACATTGTCGATGGTGTCAGAGCTCTCAACCCCAAGGGCTGTGGCCTTGCGGGTCTCTTCGCAAGCTGCCCCGGCAAGGGGCTTGCCGGGGGCTTCGCAGGTCGCCTCGGCAAGGCTTGTTGCCGGGCGTGGCCCTGCTTGCCTCTTGCTGCTTGCTGCTCTGAGTACTTGCCTTTGATGTTCTTTGTGCCTGCCTTGCCTTCTGTTGTCTTCATCTTCCTCGCCAGGACTTGCCGCAGGGGTGGCTACGACCGCCCGTGCACAAGTAAGGGGTACAGAAGCACCCATACTTTTGTACACCGACAGAAGCCCCCGGGCCTGGGCCACACGTAAGCGCAGGGCATAGTTGGGCCAGGCCTAAAACGGTGCGTGGGCGGGCGTGGCAGAGGCGAACCGCCACGATCTTTCTGGCAGTTGTGCTTCCCCACCACTCGCATCGGGTGCGTGACATGGGGGTCGTGCGTGGGATGGGCGTGGCACGCATGCATCATCTTGTAGTAAATGGTAAAGAGCTGGCTCATGCCTTCCCCATAAAAAGGAAAAACCGCGAGGGCACTGCTCATTTACCCCCTCTATTTATCCAATCTCGGAACCGCCATTCCCCTTTTCTCCCCCAAATCCGAACCAGAGCTTTGCGCCTTTCCTCGCCGCCACCGCACCTCCATCGCCTCTCGATCCCTTGCCCCTCCATAGCCGCCATGGCGCCCAAGGCTAGCAAGGGCAAGAAAGCGGCCAAGGCCACCGCGGAGAAGGAGTTGCCGGAGAGCGAGCTGGTGAAGATGCGGAAGGTGCACGCCCTCTTCCCTCCGACGACGGGTCATCCCGCCACCAAGGTCATTCCTGCCCCCGTTTGCCAAGGCCGGCCCGAAGGTTTACCCCTTCTTCGTCGACTATTTTTCCTGCGGCCTCTGCCCCCCCCCCTTTCTTCGATTTCTTCAACGACATCATGCACACCTATGGCTTCCATCTCCTGGACTTCACGCCAAATGCTGTGGCGTGCATGGCCCTCTTCGCCCATCTCTGCGAGGGCTTCACCGGATTCTACCCTAGCACGACGCTCTTCCGTCATTATTTCTTCCCCCGAATTCAACAAGGGGACGCCATTTCTGGCTCCGTCGCTTGGATCCTGAGGCCTCTGTGCAAGGGTGCATATCCGGAGGGCTTCCAGAAGGAGCGATGGGACGAATGGCGGGGTCGGTGGTGCTGGATTGAGGACGAAGATCCACATCATTTCTGCGAGGTCCGTCAGAGCCCGCCGGTCCACGGCGACGACTGGAGCGACTCTGACCCCAACGACACGAAGCTCACGGTCGCCACCACCAGGATCCTCTGCCTCGTCTCTACTGGCCTCACACTGGAGATGGTTGGGGCCGATTTCATTCGCCGCCGCATCACTACTTTGCACTAGAAGGGAAGGCCGGCTTGGGATTTCAGGAATGCAGCGGATGTCATGATGCTCCACTGCGGCTTAAAGCATAACTTCACCGTGATGCAGCACACATCCATCTACAAGAGGCTCGTCCAGCTCAAGGCGGACGAGGACGACAACACTGAGTGGGTTGGTAGGGCCGCAAAGGCCAGCAAGAAAGGCCACCCATTCAGGTTGCCGGCAGGGGTGCACCCGATGAGCAATAACTCTCGCCAGACCGAGATTATTTCCATGATGCCTGCCTTCAACGCTCACGACCTGGATCCAACCTGGGCCGAGCCAAAGGCGGAGAATGTACAACAGTTCTTCAACAACTTGTCGGAGGGCCACGTCCGTGATGAGCCAGAACTCATCCACCCCACCACCACTCAAGAGCTAGCGTATATTGCCACCAGGGCGAAGGAGGCAGATCTTGCCGTGGAGGCCGGCAGCTATGGCGCCATGGAGGACGAGGCCGAGGAGGCCGAAGAGGAACAAAGATCCCTCAAGTGGGTGGAGCCCACCGGAGAAACCAGCGGCACGGGCGTTGGGGCTTCCCTCATCATGGAGGCAGCCGAAGAGTCGGCCGAGGAGGCGTCTGGGGCGGACGAGTCCTCAGCCCCGAAGAAAAGGCGCATCTTGCAACGGGTCGGCTCCAATGAGCCAGTTCGCCCTGGAAAGGCCACGCAGCGGCAAGGGGCCCAGGCAGGGCCCATGCACCAGACGAGGCGCGCAGTCGCGGAGGCACTGGAGGCGGGCGTAGCAGCGAAGAGGGCCGCAGCGTTGAAGAAAGCCACGGCTGCCGCCTCTTCTTCGAGCAGGCGTGGCGCTGTGTCCTCCTCCTTGAGAAGACGCGCCACCACTTCTCTTGCGGCTGGGCACGTAAGGACTCCATCTCCTCCCCTGGCGGGCTCCGTCCCGGTGGGCAAATATGACCTTGGGTCGTTTAGCCTGAGGAGGAAGAGGAATGTAGAAGATGAGGAGGATGAGAATGCACTCTGCTCCGTCCATCCATTCCCTGATCCTTTAGCTGAATCACTTGACCTTAACCTCATTTCATTGTTGGTAGTGACGCGGAGACGCTGGCCTAGAGGGCGAAAAGGGCCAGAGCCTCGACGAGTATTGAGCCCCGGCAAGCACCCCTCGTGCATCGGGGGTGATCTTTACCAGTCCGGAGTCCAGCCCCCGGCGCAGCCCCCAACGTGAGTTTTCCATCTATCTCTTGTTGGCGGGTGTTGGAGCACGTCTTCTCACTGGTGACCTTGCCGGATTTGCAGGAAGGGAACGGGAGCAGGAGGACTCCCCAAGGGCCGCCGTCGACACACCGCCCCCATCAACCATGCCGACCAGAGGGGCGTCCCCAGAAAGGGCACCTATCGATGAGCCCTTGCGCTCGGAGGAGGTGGAGGCAGGCACAGGCGTCGGTGACCCTGTCCCGGCGGCAGACGTTACCGGGGAGGAGGACACATCCGCTGTCCTAGCTTCTTCCTTTCTCTCTGTTTTGAACTCTTTCCGATTTTGATTTCGCCTTTTTCCTTCTCTTAGCCTCAGATTCTCCCTTAGCGGATCGGCAGACGTCGACGAGGTGATCATGGAGACCGCCAGGGACGCCCAGGTTGAGGCCACCACCATTACTGCTGAGGAGGCCGCCAAGGGACCCACTTAAAAGGCTGCCATGGAGCTTGCCGGGGAGGAGGTGGCTGAGGAGCCTGTCGGAGAGGCCGACAAGGCTGCTGCCGAGGAGGCCGCCACAGGGCCTGCCGGGGAAGCCGGTAGGGCCGCCGCTGACGAGGCCGCCAAGGAACCTGCCAGGGAGGAGGTGGTCAATGACCAACCCTCCTCCTCAGCCCCTGCAGCGAGCAGGTACCTGAAGATTGGCAACAACCTCTTTGTCAACATTCCAGAAGAGGCAGGCACCAGGACTCCGGTTGGGGGGGGGGGGGTTGACAAGGAAATCCTCACCGCCGCTGGGCTCCTGGTTGTTGACGAACCGAGCATCAGCGGCGGCGTCTCCAAGGAGCACCAACTCCTTCAAGCCATGGGTGCTAACTTCCACAAGATCTAGGCTCTCCACCGGGCTCGCAAGGAGAAGGCAGACTCCAGAATGGCGGCCGTGGACAAGGCCGAGGCGGATTTCCAGGAGCGCGTCGCCCAGATGAAAACCTGGTTCGACAAGGCTTGGGAGGATCTGAGGGCCTCCCAAGTCCAGCTGAACGAGCGCCAGCGGGACCTCCTCTTCAAGTAAGATGACTTTGACAAGGCGCATGAGGTGGCATAGGCCAAAGCTGCCAAGGACGAGTCCGATCAGACGCAGCGCCACATCTCACTCGATGTCCAGGAGGAGGACTTGGTTGCTCGCGAAGCGGTGCTTGCGACCACGCTTCGCGCCAAGGACGAGGAGATCGAGCGGCTCCTCGCGCAGCGGACTCAAGACCTATCGCAGAAGCACCAGGAGGAGCTCGATGCCCTGGCTCTTGACCACGCCGGCAAGCTGAAAGAGGCCATCGACCATGCTGAAGCGGCCGAGGCCACCAGGGCTGAGCTGGCCGGCAAGGTGGAGAGGCTGGAGGCGAGCCTGGACGAGCTGACCAAAGAGATTTCTACGCTCAAGGGCGACAAAGAGAAGACTCTCTACGACCTGGCGGAGATGCAGACCACCATATCTAACAAAACCAAGCTGCTCTCCACGGCCAATGAGTCCATCAAGATCTGAAGCTGAAGCTGGACAGCCAAGATAAGATGCTCTCAGAGTCCAGAGCCCGTGAGAAGATCCTAGCCAAAGATCTCGCGGACGAACAACTGCTGCTGAATACTGCCGCCACTTCCCACAACGAGCTTGTGGAGTACACGAAGCTTTGGACCAGCCACCTTGTGGACGTTGCGGAGCAGATGACCACGCAGCTGGCTGCCATGGGCATGACAAACTTCAGGTTCTCCCATGAAGCGAGAGTGGTCGAGAGTGCCATGCTATCCGAGTTCTTCGAGCGTGTCCTTGCCGCCTTGAAGCTGTTCCAGTCCACCAAGGCGGCCTACCTAGCCGAGTAGTCCCGGTAGCTTTGTCGGGACGCCTTGGTCAAGGTGCTCACCAAGGTGGCGCACTGGAACCCCAGCGTCGAATTTGCTCAGGCGCTTGACAACTTGCCGGAGAACGTCGACCGCCAGGCGCTCGAGGAACGCATCGAGCCCATCATCAGCCGCGTCAGCGGAGTCGCGAGGCTGGAGGGCCAGCGCCGGGATTAACTGCTTCGCCCCTTGTAGTTGCTGCGAGTCCGTACCCAAGACAGATTATCTTAAGTTAGAATCACAACAACTTTTGATGTAATATAACTTTTGCTGTACTCCGAACTAGCTGCATATTATCTTCTCGTTCTAGTCCATCCTTGTATTTTGGGCACCCTACGCTTAATTGGACAGGCCTGCCGGCTCATGCACCCCTTGCCGTAGGTGCTAGAAGGACGGATCCTTAGCAACCTACGGAGGGCGTCAACGCCTGCGGGCTACCTTGCCGCTCTTGGCGCAGCACCGGGACTGTCGAGCGGACTCGAGGTAGAAGAGGGGCGCTGTTGATTACGGCAAGGCACCCCACCATTCTTAGCATAGCGCGGCACCCACACTATTGAGCGGACTCGAAACAGAACAGGGGTGTTGCCAATCGCGGCAGGGTTCCTTCCGCGTGCAGGTTCTCCATACAAGGATCGAAACCATCGAGGTGGATAATCTCATAAAAAAGGAAGAATTACTCAGGGTTGAGATAGCTTAGCTTTTTACTGCTATGCAGATCATCGTTGCGGCCATGGGCGCCGCCGCTCGCCTTTTTTCTTCGGAGCCATGGCGATGAGGGCGCTGCTGCCCTAACCAACGGACCAGATTTTCACAACTACGGCCCCCTACCTGGCGTGCCAAAGATGTCGGGGAAACCGATCACCTATGGGGTCACAAGGATCCCTTCTATGTTCGGCGGGGGGTAAGTTGCATGAAGAGCAGGTCGACCTGTTAGGACACAGGGGATTTTTATCTAGGTTCGGGCCGCGATCATGTGTAATACCCTAGTCCTGCTTTATCTGGTTATTTGAGTGTTCTTAAGCTTTTGAACTAGCTACGATGCGTGCTTTGTCCAAAGGTCCGAATCCTCTCCCTGTGCGCCTTGGGCCTCCTTTTATACACAAAGGGTTGCCACAGTGGCACACATGAGGTGTCAAGCTATAGCGGTCCAAGCTTATCACCCGATCATCGTAGGACAAGCGCATTTAATACGATGCCTACGTGTCCTCTCGCTTTATTGGGGACGGCAACAGAATCCATCCTGTCCTTCACCGCTCCTCCTCGTCTTGCCACGCGTCTGGGCCGATGAAGCATGCAGCGCCATGCTGTGTTGGCTAAGTAGTAAGTTTCCACGAAGATCTGCATGCCGCCACGCAGGCACCTGTTTAGCTGGCATGCTTATCGTCGTGTTGGAGTGGTGGTGAGGTGGAGGAACCCTACCGAGCGCGGGCCTGGCTGCGGCCCAGCGATCGTCCCCGACAAGGCTTGCCGGGGGCCTTGGAGTCGTCCCCGGCAAGGGTCTTGCCGGGGGTTTTTATCGTTTGGCCCCACGTGGACTTGTAGGTTGTCGAACTTCGTGAGGAGCCGCATGCCACCAGGCATGTGCTCTCCAAGCCTTGATCTTGAACATTGTCGATGGTTTCAGAGCTCTCAACCCCAAGGGTTGCGGCCTTGCTGGTCTCTTTGGAAGCTGCCCCGGCAAGGGGCTTGCCGGGTGCTTCGCAGGTCGCCTCGGCAATGCTTGTTGCCGGGCGTGGCCCTGCTTGCCTCTTGCTGCTTGCTGCTCTGAGTACTTGCCTTGGATGTTCTTTGTGCCTGCCTTGTCTTTTGTTGTCTTCCTCTGCCTCGCCAGGCCTTGCCGGCGGAGTGGCTGCGACTGCGCATGCACATGTAATGGGTACAGAAACACCCATACTTTTGTACACCGACAACTACAAAAAAAATGCACTACTACTAGTCCAGGTTCTTTTGGAAATCTTATGAGTAGAAACAAAAGTATAGGTTATATGTATATGTATAGTAATAATTGCAGATCGAAAGACCAAATGTTGCAGCTACTGAATAAATGCGTGCCTATATGGAACCAGAAGAACCTGATGATGCAACTGCTACTGTTAAGAATGCATATCCGATATCATGTGATGAATATTGTGATAAATGTTTGATGCTTGCCTATATTACCAGATTTGCAACAACAATTCAAGAATGTCAAGGCTTACGATATGATTAAGAGTCTCAACTGCATTGTCCAGGCACATGCTAGAACTGATAAGTATGATGTCTTAATAGAACCTTTAGAATGCATACTGAAGGGAGGCAATCCATTCGGACAACATTTAAATAAGGTAATTGGTTATATGCAGAGCTTGGAGAAACTCGGGTTCCCAATTGGTAAAGAGTTGGTGAAAACATGATTATAGCTTCTCTTCTGTAGGCTATGGTCTGATCATCTCCAACCATATGCACGTTCTGGATGCCATCGTCTGTAGGTTGTGCCATCTAGATGCCATGTCGAGGCAGTGAATTCCCTTGTTCTTGTTTCTAAGCATATGGTTCCCCCTGATTTCTCGGTGCCTACTTTTCCTACATATGTTATTGATGTACATTTAGTTGAATAATCTAGTTTGGTAGGGGTTGCACACCTGATACATTGAATGGTTGTACACTAACACTGTTAGATCATTTTAATTTTTGTTGCTAACATGACTACATTGTGAATATATGTGTGTGGCTATAGCCACACCCACAAGGTACAAGAGCTATCTTCAATTGCTGTATTTACTAGCTTGGTATGTACTTGGTAGGTTCCAATATAGCTTGTTAATTAGATCAGAGTAGGCACCATGTATCTATTTCTGGCAGACAAGAGCAAATGCTTGCAGAGGCGAATTAAATATTCAAAGATATACTGCTTACTGTATAAAATTTGAAAGCTCTGGCTTTTACATTGCAAGCAAGAGGCCGGTGACAGATGGCTCATCAAGGTCGATTCCTCGACCCATTTCATTTCACGGTAACATGTGTGAATCAGGCAATCAGCCATAGAGATAACAATTGCCCTTATGTTAGTCTAACGAGAGTGGAGCTATTACAATATATCATCTACTTCCATTTGTCAATGTTCCATGTAATACGCAATGGGCAAGAAGTTGCGCTCAATTATATTGAGATAAACCTCCCACTTGAGAATTATTTATGGATTTCCCTTCGCATATATTATTATGAAGATGTTTAAACATGATTGACACTGCTGTGTAAGATAATTAACCAACAATTATGCACAACAAGCCAACCGTCCGCAGCTAGACCGCATAAAAAACAAATGAAGGAGAGTTAACTCATGACCGAAAGACTCACGACAAGGTGCGCGTCACACTCTAGTGCAACCGATGGCTGCTGAAAACTTGCAACAAGATCGCTCATGGGGTTTGCCAGCCCGGCGCGGGTAGCGCTTCAGCTTCGTCTCAGGTGGCATGCAATGGTAGACCCCAAGCCCTAACACTCACCATGTCACTTGATTACTTGGGGATGTTCTCTACTGAAACTCAGAGGGTAAAATGTCTACACCAAAGATTAACTGAGCTGCATAATGTTATTTCAAAGGGATATCTCTAGAGCTATACATAGGTCATACACACATCGCTTGCACTGTTGCACATCCCATACACATCGATTTCTCATTTTTTATGGACCAAAAGGGGAAAAACCTTGTCAAACTGTGCTGAAGTTCACTGGGATGTTTCCTAACTGACTATACCGAACACAACTGGGATATAGTTCACTGAAATAAACAAGCCGGTTAGATGCACCTCTGTTACTGTAGGTTTCATCATTTTTCTTTTCTTTTGAGATGTGGACTTCGTCTTTGATACTTGGAAAGTTGGAAGATCCTGGTTGGTTTCTGTACCGATGCTTGTTATAAACAAAAGTATAAACAGACGAATAAAGCGATGAATGCTGTTAACGCCATCTGCAAACCTGATTCGTCATAATAAAAAAGACTGCAGCAATTATCATTTCATATATATACATAACCACAGCTTAGAGGAGAGGCAGCTCATACTACAGTGATATGCTTTGTTTTTACATAGTCAGAACAGAAGCAACATCAATTTGCACTTAAACTAGGAGAGGGATTCAGGGGGCGTCGACTCTATTCAAGAGTAGATATAAGACAACACTTTTGCCATGATCAGTACTACTATGAAGACAAAGAAGTTAATGTTGCGGCGATGCAGAAGCAGGAATTCAAGAACTGAAGCTCGCTCTTGGTCTCCAGCTCGCTCAGCCCATGCCACCAGATTCCGTCGAGAGCTATTGGGGTTGAGTATCCGTTGCTGCCTCCTGCGAGATTTTTTATCTGCTGTGACGTATACATGCCTGACCACTGGTTTGGCCATGTCCGCCTCTACAAAAATTTAACGAAGGAAGCTGTTAGATCCAGAAGACGGGGAAGCAAAGGCATATTATAATTTCTCAAGGCCAACATATATAGAGGATCACGCAACACACAGATGATAACCTATTGTGTGTTGGGATAGAGTAAAAGTTACTCTTTGTTCTTGCTATTTTATTTCATCATTGTACCACAATTATATTTCAAACGTGCATTCTATTACGCAAGCACACGTAACCAACAAATGATCAAGAAATTTAAAAACAACATTGTCATCTACTATATTAATTATTGGTAATTAAACCACATTTTGAGCATGACAATAGAAAAAAAAAGTGCAGAATAAATAAGTAACAGACCTGCTGGCATGTTGTGGAGGTAGTACTTGGGGAAGGCGCATGGAGAGTACATGGTTACACCACATAAGGGTTGGGTGGAAACTGGGACTAGTGCTTTGAGAGAGGCATGTTTCATGTCGAGAGCGAGGACCCATGCCGTGTCATCTTGAGCCTTTACCTTGGCCCTTATGTAGAGAAGATGGTCATCTTGGATGCTCAGGGTGGGGTTAATGAAAATGAGATTCTTCAGTTCCAATTGTTTGGTCTCATCATTCAGACTCTCAGGCAATAGAGCGGAATAACGACTTGTGTCGACCGAGATTTCAGCGACATCAACCGTGTGGCCGTCGCGCCAAGAACACCAAGAGAGCTTCCTATTCCATGTGGTGGCTTTCCAAGTTACACCACCGCTTCCGTAATCAGGTTTATCGAAATCTATCTGGACAAACTTGATGAGGTCGCCGCAGCAGGAGACGTCGCATAAGTGCTCCGCAGCGATGCTGGCGATGCCGTCCTGGTCGGCGAGGGGAACCCTGGACGCGAGTAACGGGATGTAGTTCATTGCGCAGCAGCCATCGCAGAAGTGCCGCGCAGCGCTGTCCGCGTCACCGTCCTCGTCGGCGAGGGGAACCCAGGATGCGGGGAACGGGATGTACTTGATCAGGTCTCTGCGGATGTACCTAATCAGGTGGCCGCAGCAGTCTTCGCATAATTGCTCCGCAGCAGCAGCAATGTCCGCGACACTGTCCTCGTCGGCGAGAGGAACCCTGGACGCAGGGAACGGGATGTACTCGATGGCGGGACGCTTGTCGAAGAGGTTGCAGAGTAGCAGAACGCCGCCCAAGAGATCAACCCAGCCCAGCGAGCTTGCTCCGACAGTGATCTGTTTGCAGCTGCGATGTCTATCGAGCAACACTTGGTCGGACTGGGACAAGTCCGGCGGCATAGACGGCTTGGTTCTGCTCCATGCCCGTGTGGTGGAGGAGAAGACGTAGGCGTGATACCTCCAGCAGTTGATAGGGCAAACCCGATCGAGGAAAGCCACGGCGAAGTGGCCGCCGCCGCAGGGCAAGATGCCAAACTGCTGGGACCGGAACACCTGGATCTGAGCGTCGTCCGGTTCGGGAAGCAGGTGCAGTGACGGGCGCTTATCTGATGGGCCGCGGGCGGAGTAGACGAAGTGGTGGACGGAGCCCCGCTCGGGGACGTTGAGGGTGACGCAGAAGAGCACGAAGGGTCCCTCGGCGCAGATGAGCAGGGGCGCGGTGTCGGAGTAGCCGTCGCCCTCGAGGCCGAGGCAGTGGACGGAGAAGTGGGAGACGGCCGGCGGGTCGGCGAGGCAGAAGGACACCTCGACGGCCTGGCCCTCCGGAGTGCGGCACTCGGCGGTGGTCTCGTTCCGGTCGTCGGAGATGCGGCCCGTCTTGTTGAGTAAGACCCAGTCCGGGTGGGCGGAGCGCGGGGAGCCCGTCAGGGCGGAGTGCCGGACGGGAACGGCGGGGGGCGCCATGGATCTGGAGACGGCGGCGACTTGGTTTGTCTGTGGGGCTGGAGGGGGAAACAGCACTTTTGTGACCGGGGAAGCCAACACCCAACAGGGACTCTGATTCGTTTCAAAAAAAGAAAAACAGGGACTCTGATTCACATCCGATCCGAGTCTGACTCCAAAAGATTTTTCCTTTTTGGAGGAAAAAGTGTTACATCCTTCATTACAAGCGGTAATAGAAAACCTGGAGGCTCATACTCCCAGGAAAACTCTAACTGCATATCATACGCATGTCTAGCTACAAAGTGTGCCAAAGTATTTGCTTCTCTAGGACGGTACATGAACTTTACGGTTGATATTTCACAGGAAGTGGCGGGCCGCCGATACCTAGCCACCATCTTTGATGTGCTCGCCGCGCCGCCCGCCTTCGGGAGTACAAGTTTGAGCGCAGCACGACATGTTAATCGATCACTTAATTTGTCGCCACAAGTGGTGGGATGCTCCGCTCGTTTCTAAGGTAGTCGCTTGAATCCACTTAGCCCTTGGCCGTGGCGAGCCTTGCTGTGGCGCTTCCAAGGTTCTTCCAACTGATGGTGTCAGATGGAGGAGAAAGGAGTCCACCTATTCGTGGCTACTTTGCTCTCCCCTAATCTTCTTCTTATTTATTTTATCATTCTCTTATTTGTTGTCACATTGAAGTAATTCTTGGAGGGTGAATACTGAAATTAATTACAAAAACCAGTACAATTTTTAAAAATAAATTACAAAAGCGGTCAATGAGATTTAAAAATTATTATTAGTAAGAACTAGCATGGCAGCCAAGGCGGGTCGCCGTCTCTGGTGGTGGCGGGTCCCCGGCGTAAATTCGCTCCGGGGGGCCGGGGCCGGCCGGTCGTGGTGGGTGTGGGTTCGGATGGTTGGCGCCGTGTTGGTCGTGGGCGTCGGTGCGCCGCCTCCTGGTCGTCGGACCCCTCTCTGGTGGGCCCTGGGGTGGCTGCCCTTGCTTCGCCGGCTCCTTCCCCTCCGGTGGCGGTTCGCCTGGCTCGCCACCGTCCATGGGCCTCCCCTCCCCGGCGGCGGTGGCGCCGGCGCTAACCCTAGATCTGGGATCGGGGCTGGCGCTGGTGCCCCAGGTCGTGGGTCGGGCTCCTCAGGTCGGTGCTGGGCCGTGTGGGCCTGTGCATGTTCCTCCGTTGGGTTCCGTGGTCGATTCCCCCCCTCGTTTCCGTGGCTCTTGGGCCAAGGCCGGCCCAATTGCGTCCCTCTCTCCCTTCGGCCCCTCTGGGTGAGCCCGGCCTGTCTGGCACTGGCTTTATATGGGTCCGGAGGGGCTCGGTCCCCCCTTTTCTAGGGTTTCCTGCATCTGCCACGGACTTGCGACGGCGCCGCTCCCCTATCCGCCGCTTCGTCAGATCCACGCCTCCTCCTCCCCTCCTCCTCCCCTTCGCGTTGGTGGCTGCGATGGATCGCTCCCGTGGGTCCTCCAGTGAGGCTGTCTCTGGCCTCAAGCGGGGGCGGGACGGATCTGGTGACGCCGCTGTGGATCTGGAGTATGAGGCGTCGCTCCGCGCTAAGCTCCAGGCCTCGCGGGCGGAGACGGGTGCCGCGTCTCCTCGTGCGTCTGGATCCGGGCCGTCGGCTCCTCCGCCCCTGGCGCCCTCTGCTCCGGTGCCTGTGGCCGATCCCTGGGAACAGGCGGCGAGGGGGAGCCGGGCGGGATCTTCGGGTCCCTCCTTGTCTCCTTCCTCGCTTGCCCCCACGGGTGAGCCGCCGCGGGCGCCGGCGGTGGGCGGTGGCGGGCCGTCCCACTTCGTCCCTCGTGGCGGCTCGGGGGCCCCTGTCCGGCGCCCGTTCGGTGCGGCTGCGGGGCGTGGCGCTGGCGCTGGTGCCGGTGTTGGTCCTCCTGGTGATGGCATCCTCCCCCTGCCGCCCTCTCGTGGCGTGAGCCGCAACCCCTCCCACTCCCAGGTTTCCAATCCCATCCTCACCTGCTTCGCGTGTCATCGCCCTGGCCACTTTCAGTCCCGTTGCGAGAATCCTCCGTTCTGTCTCATCTGTAGGGAGGATGGCCACCTCACGGTGGACTGCCAAAGTAGTGTCAAGCCCCCCTCTTTCATCCACTACGGTATCGGCCTCCCTGGCTGCTCTTTCTTTGCCCTGGACAAGGAAGTTCCGGTTGCTGCCCCCAACCCCTCGCTATCCAATGTTGGTGTCATTTCTGTCCAGGACAAGCGCATCTCTCCGCAAGCCCTCCTGGACGAACTCCGTTTGTGGGATGAAGGCGGTTGGGATTGGCAGATTCGCTAACTCTCTGAATTCGAGTTTGCGGCCACTTTCCCTTCTAAAGAGAGTCTTCGCATGATGTCTTCCTGCACCAGCTTCACTCTTCCTCTGAATCAACTTGTGGTATCGGTCAAAGCTGCTTCCAATGGGTCAAAGACCATTTCCTCTCTATCTGATGTTTGGGGTGTTAGTGGATGATGTGCCTCCCAGCATGCGCACCTCGTCTTTCCTGATGGCTTTTGGGGTGCTGATTGGGAAACCAATTGAGGTTGATCTAGCTTCGCTTTCTGTTCTTGGACCAGCTTGGCTTCGGGTGTGGTGCGTGGACCCGATATGCATTCGTGGCACTGTTGATGTTTTCCCGGCGGCTGGTGGTTTTCGTCTTCGGGTCCGGGTGGAGGGTGCTCCAGGCTCTGCTTCCCCTCCTCCCCCCGGCCTCGGGTGATGATGATAAAAGCAAGGAGGGTGGTGGAGGTCTTGAGGATTCGTTGAATGGTACGGATCCTCGTTTCACCCAGTCTACGTGGGATGGGCTATCTCCTGCTGAGCAAGAACTGATGAAGGATTGTGCTCCGGCTCCGGTGGGTGGTGGGGTTCAGGGCTCGGTGCCTGGTGAGGAGGGTGGGCCTGCGGCTGCGGCTGGATCAAAGGGCACCCCCCTGTCGGCGGCGTGCTCCAACCTGCCCGTTCGCCCCACCTCCCCTTCTCTGTCCGGCATTGAAGACCTACCTCCGGTGGGTCCTTCGGCGGCCAAAAAGAGGAAGAAGTCCTCGGTGAAGAAGTTCTCCGCGAAGAGCAGGGCCTCAGGGGACTCCAGGCAGTCCACGGCTGGGCTCTGTCGCCGTTTGGAGGTGGATCTGGGGGCGGCCTCGGGTTGTAGGAATGTAGTGCAAATTAAAAGCCACTTGATAACAAACTCGCCTATCTGTAGATACTGTAATTTGGTTGTAGGAATGTAGTTGAATTAGCATTTACAGTTCCTTGCCTCTGTTCTGTTTCGTTAGATAAACGAAATGAGAGTCGACCCAATACCGCCTCAGTACTCATAAGCACTAGCAGTATTTTTTTTTGAGGGAAAGCAAAGCTTTATAACTTAACAGTGCCCGGCTAAATCGCCAGAGACACAAATCGCCACCTGGGGCCGTACATCATCGTTCCACACGATACAATTATTGGACATACACTGACGCCCCACTTGGGCAAGTTCATGCGCGACTGAATTTGCCTCCCTACGGCATACCTGCACCTGCTGTTTTGAGAACCACATCCTTAATTGGAGCTTGGAGTCTTCTAAGAGTGCTTCATACGGTGAAGCGTCGATCCTCCGTAGGTTCAGCGCCTCTTGAAGTAGTTGTGAATCGGTCTCAAACACCACACGCAGAGCCCCCAGATCGGCAGCCATGTTGATGGCTTCAGTGAATGCTGTAACTTCGGCGCCAAACGGACACGCCACTTGCTCCGTCTTGCCTGCACGGGCAGTGATTACATCTCCAGATTCGTCTCGGGCCACTACTCCCCATGTTGCAAAGTTATCGCCCGGTCTAAACGCACCATCCAGATTTATCTTGATCATACCATCGCTCGGAGGTCGCCACTTTAGGTTCTCCTTCTTCTTGGCTTTTTTCTGGAACAGCTCCAAATATTCCAGCGAGTTTGCCAGTACACGCCGTGTTAATTCATTGGATGGTACAGCCATCTCTCCCTCTCTGAGCTTATTCCGATTATTCCACCAATGCCACCACATGGTTAGAATATGCACACGCACATCTTCGTTCAGCCCCCACAAGAAGTCAATCATTTCATGCACGGACGTGATCTCTTCGAGCTCGATCCTTCCTTTTTCATACCCGAGTGCCCTCCACACCGGTTTCACATGTTTGCACTTGATGAAGAGGTGAGCCCCGTCCTCGTCCGCACATCCGCAGAACAAACACTTAGTGTCCTCGATCTTCATACCCCTTCTAATCAGGTTGGTCCTAAAGGCGAGCGATTCGTGTTTCAACCTCCAGGCGAACATTTGAATCTTCCGCGGGCACGGGAGTTTCCACAGGTGCTTCCAGGACTGATCCTCACAGCTAGTAAAATTGCCTGCTATCATGGTGCTACTGCCAGCTCGGGCCATGCGGTTCTCCTTCTCAAGTTCCACACGCAGTTTGTACGCATTCCGAACCGAGTGTTGTCCTTTGGTGTCATAGTTCCATGCTATGAAATCACTCCCTCCTTCTCGTAGAGGGATTTGCAGAATACGTTGGGCATCATCGGGCCAGAATAAGTCATGCACAAGTTGTGCGTCCCAGGTGCCAGTGACGGGATAAATGAGTTCGCTCACATAAGTTAGGAGATTCTGGCCCTTGGGGGTAATAACTTGCCGCGACCAGGCCCTGGGGATCCATGGATCCGACCATATCTTGACTTGAGTGCCGTCCCCAATACGCCATATATATCCTTGCTTAACAAGCTCGAGTCCATGCAAAATACTTCTCCAAGAGTATGATATGCCCTCTTTCGCCTCAGCCTCCAGAATAGAGCAGTGAGGAAAATAGCGTGCCTTCAAGATGCGAGCACATAGGCTATCCGGATCCTGCAAAAAACGCCATCCTTGCCTGATAGCATTGCGATGTTAAAATCGTACATATTCCGGAAGCCCAGCCCTCCCATAGACTTCGGCCGCGTCAAAGTCTCCCAGCTGATCCCATGCATCGTGTTCTCCTTGTCCTGCTGACTCCACCAGAATTTGCCCATCAGAGAGTCAAGTTCCTTGCAAAACCCTTTGGTTAAGTCGAAGCATGACATAGCGAACGTCGGTATAGCCTGACCGACGGCCTTCACCAAAGTTTCTTTGCTCGTTTTTGCCAGGAGCCGTTCCTGCCAACCATTCATGCGCCCACATAGGTTCTTCTTGATGTACGCGAATACTTTCCTTCGCGATCTTCCCACATGTACTGGCAACCCGAGATACCGTTCGTTCCAGTTTTCACTGACGATTCCAAGGGCAGACTTGACCTCAGTCTTGGAGTGATCCGGAGTGTTCTGGGAGAACATAAGGGCTGATTTTTCTAGATTGATACATTGACCAGAGCAGTTTTCGTACAAGTCCAGGATCTCCCTAAGAGCGCGCGCTTCCTCATGGTTAGCATTGAGCAGGATCATTGAGTCATCTGCAAAGAACAAGTGTGAAACACTCGGCGCAGCCTGGCAGATCTTGACGCCTGAGATCCTTCCCGTCCGCTTAGCCTCATGCAACAAAGCAGATAGGCCCTCAGCACAAATGACGAAGAGGTAGGGCGACAGAGGGTCTCCTTGGCGCAGGCCACGAGATGGGCAGAACTGGTCGGTCAGGATACCGTTAACCTTGATCTGGTACCTCACCGTCCGCACACACTTCATGACAAGGCTGATCCACCGATGACTGAAGCCCAACTTAGTCAACATTGCTTGGAGAAAGTTCCACTCAACCCGATCATATGCCTTACTCATATCTGCCTTCACCGCAGTCACCCCTTCATTCCCATTTCTTTTGTTCCTTAGCAAGTGCGAAATCTCATATGCAATCAGAACATTATCTGTTATAAGCCGTCCCGGTACGAAGGCACTTTGGTTTTCATAGATTAGATCCGGGAGCACCACCTTCAACCGATTTGCGACTACCTTCGAGATTAGCTTATAAACCACGTTGCAAAGACTGATCGGGTGCAAATCCTTGATTCTGGAGGGATCCTTTACCTTAGGTATAAGAACCACAAGCGTATCATTCCATCCCACGGGCATATCACCACCATTCAGAACTTTAAGGACTTCCTCCACCACCTGGTCACCCATAAAATGCCAATGCCGCTTGAAGAAAACGGAAGGCATGCCGTCCGGGCCAGGAGCTTTGAGATCACCAATATGATCCAGTGCTGCCTTGATCTCCTCCATGGTGTACTCTGCATCCAGGATGGCTCGCATGGCAGAAGTTACCCGGGGCCTGACCGTTGCGATCAGCTCATGGGCCCTATCCCCGGCGGAAGTGGAAAAGAGATCCTGAAAAAACGAGCAGACATAGTTAGTTAAGTCCCCTTCCTCCACCACCGAGCCATCCTCCCTCCTCAACTCCTTGATTCTATTGGCTTTCTTCCTTCCTGACGCCATCAGGTGGAAGTAACGTGTATTCCGATCGCCATCTACCAACCACCAGACGTGCGCCCGTTGCTTCCACATGGTATTCTTTTTCTCCTCCAACTCCTCTACCAGACATCTCAGTCTTGCTTCCTCTACAATCTTCTCCTGAGAGACTCCAGCAAGCATGCACTTCTCTAAGTCTTTTTTCGCTTTTTTCAGCCGCCCCTCCAGCTCACCGACCACATTTTTATCCCACACCCGCATGGTCTCCGCCACTGCTCTTAGAGCAGACACCACGCCCTCCCCTCGCTCCGCCCAACTGCGCTCCCATGCCTCCCGGATGACCTCCTCACAGCCCTCCTCCTGTAGCCATCGTGCTTCGAACCTAAAACCACGGTCCCCGTTCATCCACCTCTTACTTTCTCCTTGGGTCTGCACAATGACGGGGCGGTGATCCGAGTGTCGTGGAATACCATTGATGACACCATAATTCGGGAATTGCATCCTCCATTCTTCATTCCCAACCGCCCTGTCAAGCCTCTCGCAAATGTATGTGTTCACCTCTTTGCTGTGGTTCCTCCAAGTAAATATGTCACCTTCAAAACCTAGATCATCCATTTCACAAGTTGCCAAAGCATCGCGAAAACCGTCCATCATATGTTGTGCCCTTGGGGCACCTCCTACCTTCTCTACCTCGCCGCCAGAAGAAGTTAACTATGTATGCAATCATCCCACAAAAATCATGAAATGCCCTCATGATCAGTAGCTGTATCACCTTGCATACCTGCACCTAAATAACAACATGAAACAGAAACTCGTTGGCGAATGCACAAGTTGTCTACCTGCGTGGATGAGGTCTTTATAGAAGGGCTCTTAAGGGTTGCAACTGTTTTTAGCATCAGCTGAGGCCTTTTGCTAGTTTCCAACACATGAACATGTATACTTAATTGGGCACTCTAGTTGATTTTCAAGTTCGAGGAGCAGCTACACAATCTAATGTGAACAGTGTCAATATACAGATGTACATTCTCTTATGCAAGCACACATAACCAACAGCTAACCAAGATTCCAAAAAAAAACATCATACTATATTGTTGGTACATCACATTTTGAGCATGAGAATAGAAAAAAAAGGGCAGAATAATTAACAGACCTGCTGGCATGTTGTCGAAGTAGTACTTGGGGAAGGCGCATGGAGAGTACATGGTAACACCGCAGAAGGGTTGGGTGGAAACTGGGACTAGTGCATTGAGAGAGGCATGTTTCATGTCAAGTGCGACGACCCATGTCGTGTCATCTTGAGCCTTTACCTTGGCCCTTATGTAGAGAAGATGGTCATCTTGGATGCTCAGGGTGGGGTTAATGAAAATAAGATTCTTCAGCTCCAGTGGTTTGTTCTCATATTCCAGCAGCTCAGGTAACAAAGCAGAATAACTCGTGTCGACCGAGATTTCAGCAACATCAACCGTGCGGCGGTTGCGCCAATCATCCCAAGAGAGCTTCCTGTTCCATGTGGTGGCTTTCCAAGTGATGCCACTGCTTCCATAGTCAGGCTCATTGAAATCTATCTGGACAAACTTGATGAGATCGCCGCAGGATGAGACATCGCATAGATGTTCCGCGGCGATGTCCGCGACACCGTCCTCCGAGGGGAACCCTGGACGCGGGGAACGGGATGTACTTGATGACGGGACGCTTGTCGAAGAGGTTGCAGAGGACTAGAACGCCACACAAGAGATCAACCCAGCCCAGCGAGCTTGCTCCGACAGTGATCTGCTTGCAGCTGTAATGCCTATCGAGCAACTCTTTGTCAGAGTCGGACAAGCGCGGCATGGACGGCTTGGTTCTGCTCCATGCCCGCGTGGTGGAGGAGAAGACGTAGGCGTGATACTCCCAGCAGTCACGACGGTCAATCCAGTTGCGATCGAGGAAAGCCACGGCGAAGTGGCCGCCGCCGCAGGGCAGGATGCCGAACTGCTGGGTCTGGAAGGCTGGGACCTCAGGGTCCGGCTCCGGGAGCAGGTGCAGCGACGGGCGGTTGCCGGACGGGCCGCGCGCGGAGTAGACGAAGTGGTGGACGGAGCCCCACTCGGGGACGTTGAGGGTTACGCAGAAGACCACGAAGGCCCCCTCGGCGCAGATGAGCAAGGGCGGGGTGTCGGAGTAGTCGTCGCCTTCGAGGCCGGGGCAGTGGACGGAGAAGTGGGAGACGCCCGGCGGGTCGGCGAGGCAGAAGGACACCTCGACGGCCTGGCCCTCCGGCGTGCGGCACCCGGCCGTGGTCTCGTACCGGTCGTCGGAGATGCGGCCTGTCTTGTTGAGTAAGACCCAGTCGGGGTGGACGGAGCGCGGCGAGCCCGTCAGGGCGAAGGGCCGGACGGCAACGGCGGGGGGCGCCATGGATCTGGAGACGACGGCGGCGGCGGCAATTTGGTGGGGGGCCGGAAGGGAGCGCTGGCCTGTTTCTGTGTGGGGCTGGACTTGAGGAGAACACTTTTGTGACCGGCCGAGGAAGCCGAGAGGGACTCTGATTCACATCCGATCCGAGTCTGAGAGGGTGTTTGGATACTCTCTAGTCATGTGACTAGTAGTAGTCAGACTAGAAGTTTTTAGTCAGACCCTGTTTGGAAGGTGACTACTACTAGTCAGCATTAAATGTCTCAGTATTAAATGTTCCTTGTGCAACACCAATTAGAGGAGAGAGAGGGGGACTTTAGTCAGTAAAAGTCAGGGGTGTTTGGAGATTTACTGACTAAAGGTGACTAATACTAGTCTCTAGTCAGTAAAAGTTGGGGGTGGGATGACTAGGGACTAAACTAGTTTTAGTCACCCACTAGTCAGGGGTGTTTGGAGGTTTACTGACTAAAGGTGACTACTACTAGTCTCTAGTCTTTAGTGATCCAAACACCCTCTGACTACGTACTGTAATTGTTACTCCCTCCGTCCCATAATGTTTGACTGAGTCAAAAATAGTTTTATATTATGAGACGGAAGGAGCAGTGAGAATCCTCAATCTTGAATGGAACAGGCATGATTAAGAGCCATCTATCCTCCCTGCTTCGATGATTTACTGCTCCAGGTTCATACTACTCCCTCGGTCCGGATTTAGTAGTCCCCTTTTATTTTGGGATTTTTATTTCTGTGCCCCTGATTCGTTAGTTCTACTCATTCATCCCCATGCTCTTAACTTTTGCTCACTTTTCCCCACTTTCTTGCCCGAAACCCTCAAAACTGGTCACAGCGGACGTTGCCGTCGGGTCAATGGCTTGACCGTTAACTCTGACTAGTGGGGCCGCATAGGACGGAGTCCACATTTTGACCGTTACGTGGTAACCAGTAGGGCCGCGAAACTGACACTCACTAAAACCTGAATCAGATCCAGTCGCTTCCGCGCCGCCCCCTCCGCCGCCGTCGTGCCGCCTCCGCCGCACTCTTGCCGCCTCCGCCGCAGTCGTGCCGCCTCCGCCGCATCTACCCTCTCTCCCCATCTAGGATTAGGAAGCGATGTCGGGGGGGCACCCCGTACGGCCCATCGACCGTGGAGATGATTGGGTCAAATCAGAGGCTGATAATTCATGGATTCCACCTAGGTAAGCATCGTTTTCCTTTCAAATTGATTAGGAGATCCATAAATTAGGCTGTATTTGACCACCGTTGGCGTGAATCAGCGCAATTTATCTGAAAATTTGAGGCCTAACTGCGCCCTTTATCTTATTTCAATCGAATAGGGTTGATCCTGCACTTGCTTTTTGGCTGGCGGTTAGAATGAAAACTAGCGAGCTGCGTGGAACTAAACTGTGTGTGATTTATGGATTTTTTTATGCTAAAGTGGTAGAAACCACCGTTTCGTTCAGAGATTTCCGCGAGGCACTCTGTTGTGAGTATCCGTGGAGCCGTGCCGATGCTGTTGAACTGAGATATTTTGACAGTACCGAGCAGAGATTTCTCCCATTAACTTGTGATGAGCATCTGGGATTGCTATTTAGTTTGAATGCTGACAGCCGTTTCGGTAAAATCCATATCGGTGTGCTTCAGGCACGCAAACAACGTATCCCGAAGGGTGTTCAGACATCATCTGTCTCTGCTAATAGCGAGCGTCCTCGCACTCCTTGTAGGTCGAGACCAAGTAAACCTAGTGGTTCTAAAAGCCACAACATGTCGGCTGCCGCTAATTCTGCCACTTCTCCTCTCCCTTCTGCACCTGATGTAGAAGTAGATGCAAAGCCCGACGAGGAAGTGCCTCGACATGATGATGAGGATGAGATTCTATTCCCTGAACTGGTAGATAGAGTTAGTCAACAGGCAGTGGAAGATGAATGTGCAGAGGAGCCTAGCAGCCGTGCTAGATTTGATGAACTGATGTTGAAGAGAGGGAAGAGGACATCGACCCCTTAGTTTTACAAGACTATGAAGGTGGAGGACATGCCAACAATTGAGTGGAACAGGGAGAATCCTGACCTTACTGCAGGAACCGCATTCGAATCGATGGCGGACTATCGTAACGCAGTGACTACATATTGCATTCTCACTCAAAACTCTTATGAGGTTGATAGGAGTGAGCCAGGAAGATTGACTGTTTATTTCCCTTATGATAGGTGTAGGTGGAGGTTGCATGCATCCACTATGCGAAAGATGAAATTGATTTATGTATTACAACTGAATATTGCTATCAGATTATTTATCCATTCTATATTCAGATCATGTGTACTGTTTCTTAATTGTATTTGACATCATTTTTCATTTTGTTTCAGATAAAAAGCAACCACCACGAGCACACTTGCCCACCTGGAGGGGGAGGGGGAAAGGACAAATCTAAGCTTACAAAGACTAGGTGGGTGGCAGATGCAATCTTGGATTGGATGGGGGAAACACCAACAATTGGTCCAACATCACTCCATGAGAAGCTATTTGAGAAGTAGAAGATTAATGTACAATACATGAAGATTTTCTATGCTAAGGAAATGGCTCTTGATAGGATTAATGGCCCATGGAATGAGAGTTTTCAGTTGCTTTACACCTTCAAAGCTGAAGTAGAGACGGCTAGTCCAGGGAGTGTTGTAGAGATTGACAAGCATACAGTTAAATACAAATTAAATGGGAAGACAATGGAGAAGGAGTGCTTCAGGAGGGCTTTTGTTTGTTTCAAGGCTTGCTGGCAGGGGTTTCTGAATGGTTGTAGGCCTTATTTGGCTGTCGATGTGACTACTTTGAATGGAAGATGGAGAGGCCAGCTAGCAGCAGCTTCTGCAGTTGATGGACACAACTGGCTATTTCCAGTTGCATTTGGTGTATTGGAGGTAGAGAGTGAGGAGAGTTCGGTCTGGTTTCTGCAGCAGTTGCGCAACATTATAGGTATACCCTCAGGTTTAGTTATACACACAGATGCTTGAAAGGGTTTAGAAACTGCAGTAGAAATTGTATTCCCTGGAGTGGAACATTGGGAATGTATGCAACACCTAGCGCAGAATTTTAAAAAGAAATTCAAAGGCGAAGTTTATGATGAGAATCTATGGCCAACATCATACAATGCAGCTTGAGGAAGCATGAGCACCATTTGAGTGTTGTATTTTCATAATCCTTTGGTGAAGGAGTACATGGATGAACATCATGGAAAGCTGTGGTCAAGAAGCATTTTGAATGAAATCTGCAAAGTAGACTATGTGACCAATAACCTCGTTGAGTGTTTCAATGCAAAGTTCAAGTCAGCGAAAGGGCTTTTGTTGTGGCAAGCATTTGATAAGATCAGGCAGATGATCATGGTAAAGATGGCTCTTCGTAAAAGACTTGCAGAAACACAATATGTTGGCCATCTTATGCAACACGGGGAAGCAAAGGCATATTATAATTTCTCAAGGCCAACATATATAGAGGATCGCGCAACACACAGATGATAACCTATTGTGTGTTGGGATAGTGTAAAGGTTGCGCTATGTTCTTACGATTTTATTTCATCATTGTACCACAATTATATTTCAAACGTGCATTCTGTTACGCAAGCACACGTAACCAACAAATGATCAAGAATTTTAAAAACAACATTGTCATATACTATATTAATTGTTGGTAATTAAACCACATCTTGAGCATGAGAATAGAAAAAGAAAGGCAGAATAATTAACAGACCTGCTGGCATGTTGAGGAGGTAGTACTTGGGGAAGGCGCATGGAGAGTACATGGTTACGCCACATAAGGGTTGGGTGGAAACTGGGACTAGTGCTTTGAGAGAGGCATGTTTCATGTCAAGAGCGAGGACCCATGCCGTGTCATCTTGAGCCTTTACCTTGGCCCTTATGTAGAGAAGATGGTCATCTTGGATGCTCAGGGTGGGGTTAATGAATGTAAGATTCTTCAGCTCCAGTGGTTTGGTCTCATCATTCAGCAGCTCAGGCAATAGAGCGGAATAATGAGTCGCGTCGACCGAGATTTCAGCGACATCAACCGTGTGGCCGTCGTGCCAAGCACACCAAGAGAGCTTCCTGTTCCATGTGGTGGCTTTCCAGGCTACACCACCGCTTCCGTAATCAGGTTTATCGAAATCTATCTGGACTAACTTGATGAGGTCGCCGCAGCAGGAGACGTCGTATAAGTGCTCCGCAGCGATGCCCGCAACACCTTCCTTGCCGGCGAGGGGAACCCTGGATGCGAGGAACGGGATGTAGCTCATCTCGCAGCAGCCATCGCATAAGTGCCCCGCAGCTCTTTCCGCGTCACCGTCTGTCGGTGAGAAATGACACCTATGGGATCACTGGAATCCCTACTACGGTTGCGAGGCGCTGGATCGTGAGAAGAGCGGGACTAGCGGACAACATAAAGGGGATTTACCCAGGTTCGGGCCGCAAAGATGCGTAAAACCCTACGATCCTGCTTTGGTGGATGTATTCAGTGTTCTGGAGCTCTTGAACTAGCTCTGGATGCTGCTAGGTTCGAAGGAGCCGAATCCTTCTCCAGTGCGCCATGGGCCTCCTTTTATAGGCGAAAGGGGCTGCCACAGTGGCACACAGGAGGTGGAAAGTGCTACAGCGTTGTGAGCTTATCGCTGGTATTACAGGACAAAGTGCATTTAATGCGAGGCATAGGTGTCCCTTCACTTTATCGGGGACGGGAGCGAGGCCCGTCCCATCCGTCGCCGCTCCTCCTCGCTTCAACACGCGCCCTAGCCAGTGATGCATGCGGTGCCATGTAGGCAGGCAGGCAGCTGAGGTGGCGCGGTGGTGGAGCCTCCATGAAGGGCTGCGTGTTGCCATGCAGGTGCCTTCCCAGCTGGTTGGGTCGGTAGCTGCATGCGAACAGCGACGGAGACTTGGCTGGCGCGGGCCTGGCGGTGGCCCTTCTGGCGCGCTTGGCGAGGGCCTTGTCGGGTGATCTGGCAAGGGTCTTGCCAGTGGCCCGGCAAGGATCCTGCCGTGGCACACTGGCGTCCCCGTCAAGGATCTTGCCGGGGGTCTTGTGGGTTTCTTCAGTGAGGATCTTGGTGAGGATTGTTACCCTCCAACCATCACCTGATCTTGAGCATTCTATGTCTTCATAAAGATCTGCATGCCACCATGGAGGTGCCTCCCGAGCCCTGGTCCAACGTGGTTGTTAACATTGGAGGCCGTGGGTTCAAGGGTGGCTCGCTCCACTGGTGTGGGCGAGTTGCCCCAGCAAGGGGCTTGCCGGGGTTGCGGAGGCTGCCCCGGCAAGGGTTTTGCCGAGGAAACCTGCTCCACCCATCTGCACTTTGTGGCCTTGGTCCTTGTCGTTGCTTAGTTAGCCTTGTGCCTTCGGCTTCTCTCTGGCTTACCTTTCCTGCCCTGTTATGCGTGGCCGTGGCGGGTGGCTCTGACTGCCGTGCACAAGTAAAGGGGTCAAAAGCAGAGCCCCTACTTTTGTACACCGTCAGGAGCCCCCGGGCCTGGGCCATACATAAGCGCAGCATGTTGTTGGGCCAGGCCCAGAATGGTGCGCGGACAGTTGGGGCGGATTTTACCGCGGTAACTGCTCCGTCCGCCGCGCTTCCCCATGACCCGCGTTGAACGCGCGACGTGGGGGTCGTGTGCGCACATGACAGAAGCATGCTGGCGTCATCCCATGGTGGACAGTAAAGAGCCGGCTTGCGCGTCTCTTTGAGACCGCAGGGCCACTGCTCATTTACTGCCCTCGCTTGGGAAACGTCGTTCCACGTGTCCCACTGCGCCTATCCCTTTGCGCCACGTTCGCTGCATGCGCGATGCAGGGTGAATGACAGGCGCGCGGGATGTGAGAAGTCGTGCGCGTGCGTGGGTTGATTCCCACGCACCTGCAATGGAGCGAGGAGGGTGGTCGACGGCCCCGCTTGCTGCCACTTCAATGGGCCGGATTGGCCGAGAGGGGGTGACTGAGCCTCGCCCCGCCCCATTATAAAGAGCGGAGTGGGAGGAACGGTGCCTCTCAACCCTCCGCCATCTGCCTCTCCCCATTCCTGCTACCTCCTTTCTTCTGCCATGGCAAGGGGGCGTGGTGACGCTTCATCGGTGGCGGCGATGGTCTCGGCTCAACAACGCATCACTCCTCCCCCAGAGCTCGTGGCGGCGAAGCCGCCTGTTAGAGGGAGGGGGAGGGGGCGAGGTCGAGGCCGCCGTGGCGCACGAGGGAGAGGAGGACGGGGCGGCAGATCGGCTTCACCTCCGCTAGTGGCCCCTCCTCCGGTGGAGGGCCACGTCGGGGACAACCCTCGCGAGTTCTTCATCAGGCTGCGCCAGCCGCCGCACCGTCGTCTTCGCCTCCCGACTCCGTTCGCGCGGGAGATGGAGCTGGATCCACCGCAGGCGTTGCGGCTGCATATGAGGGGTTGTGGGAATAGCGGCACATTAGCCGATGTCGAGTTCCCCGCGTCCATAGCTTGACGGAGGGGCTCTGTCGGTGTCAAAACCGGCGGATCTCGGGTGGGGGGTCCCGAACTGTGCGTCTAGGCAGATGGTAACAGGAGACAAGGCACACAATGTTTTTACCCAGGTTCGGGCCCTCTCGATGGAGGTAAAACCCTACTCCTGCTTGATTGATATTGATGATATGGGTAGTACAAGAGTGGATCTACCACGAGATCAAGGAGGCTAAACCCTAGAAGCTAGCCTATGGTATGATTGTTGTAATGGTTGTTCGTCCTACGGACTAAAACCCTCCGGTTTATATAGACACCGGAGAGGGCTAGGGTTACACAAAGTCGGTTACAATGGTAGGAGATCTACATATCCGTATCGCCAAGCTTGCCTTCCATGCCAAGGAAAGTCCCATCCGGATACGGGACGAAGTCTTCAATCTTGTATCTTCATAGTCTTGGAGTCCGGCCGATGATGATAGTCCGGCTATCCGGACACCCCCTAGTCCAGGACTCCCTCAGTAGCCCCCGAACCAGGCTTCAATGACGACGAGTCCAGCGCATATATTGTCTTCAGCGTTGCGAGGTGGGTTCTCCTTCAAATTCCATGTGCTTGCCGAATAGTGTCCGGATCCCTTACAGATGTTGCGCTCCTTGGCTTCCACGCCCAGTAATGGCCCTCTTCCACGCGTCGCATGAATGCGAAAAGCGAGGGTATCTTTTATATTTTACCCCCTAGCTGCGCAAATAATCTGCCTATAAGAGAGGCAAGAATCCAGATCCAAATCACACCATCCTCCTTCCGCGAGTATTCATCGGAGCGCTTCTAACCAAAAACCCATTCCATCATGGACCGTCGACGCGGCTCCTCCTCTCGCGCTTCCAGCCCTCCGCCAGGAGATTGGAGGAGATGTTCAGTTCCGCACAACGAGCTGGTGACGCTTCAAGCGGAGGGATATCTTCCTCCGGCCTTTATGGTCCCGGTCCGAGCCGGGCTGGCCACCTACAAAGGTGGGAAGCAAGCGGAGGCCACCCCTAGCCCCTCTAAAGGAGAGCGGGTGTGCTTCGTCCCCTATCTAATAAGGGGGCTTGGATTTCCCGTACATCCATTCCTCCGCGGGCTTCTGGAGTTCTACTGACTCCAGCTCCACCACCTCACGCCCACCTCTATTCTGCAGATCGCGGGTTTCGTAGCTCTTTGCGAGCTATTCCTGGGCATCGAGCCCCATTTTGCTCTATGGAAGAGGCTATTCTGCCTCGTACCCCGTTCTCACGAGGGGTCAATATATCAAGTGGGCGGTGTTGAAATATGGAGCATCGCTGGGACCGGATATCCATCCGGAACCCCAAAGAAGGCGTCCAAAGACTGGCCTTCGGAATGGTTTTATGTAGAAGACGCTCCACTGCCGGACCCAGTTCGGATCGGCCTCCCGGAGTTCAGCAAGGCTCCTCTGAAGAAACGCCTAAGTTGGCGCCCGCGGAGCTCTCAACTGGAGGAAGACGGGAGCGTCCATTATTTGATGGGCCGGATAAGGTTGCTGGCCCATTCTGGATTGACCATGATTGGAGTCATGGCCACGTGCATCATGCGGGGGGTGTAGCCGCTGCAATACAGGGGCCACCCCATGTGGGATTTCAACGGGGAGAATGATACCACCCGCCATGGCCGCAAAGGGCCGGGATCGGCCGCAGATCTGGTGAAGATTCTGTCCGGCCTGTACAAGGGGGAGAAGGAGGACTTCCTCCAGACGTGCCCATTGAATGGGTTCTCCATGAGTAACCCTCGGAGCTGGGTAAGCGGACGTTCATTTATCCGATCCGTGCTTTCAAAGTTAAGTACCTTACTTTAGGGTTTTGATGCAGGGACTGCGCCGGGATGTGGGGAGCATCCATAGTCCGGCCCCACAACCCGAGGATCCGGGAAGATCCCTTGATCCGGCCTCTAAAGAGGATCCGGACATAAAGGTGGAGCTAATCGACGGGGTGTTCCACCAACTCAGCATGGACAATGCCCTGGTCGCCATTACGGCCGACTACCTCGGCTTATCACCGGCTTCCCAGGTAATCATGACCGAAGTCCTGACACCATTACTTCATCCTTGCGTATTTCTGACCACCGTGTACAATGGTGTCTTGCAGGAGGTGCCTTCAAGGCGGGACGCCGAACCCGCGGCGGCTGACCAACAAGGGTCAGTCCGGCCCTGCAGGCGAAAGAAGGGTGCGGTGCGAATCGAAACGTCACCGCAACGGTATAGCTTACGACCGTTATTTAGGAAAAGATTCCTAGGAGGTGTATTAATGCTCATGACTTTTTCAGGAGAAAGAGCGCTCGCCGGACTATGCCCGGAGAGATTGCCAACCAAGCCTCCGCCAGCCAGGCTCCAACACCTGGTCCGGAGGGGGAGGCGAGCGCAAGGCGCGAGCCGGATACTCCTCCAACGGAGGATGCCGACAGGCTGTCCGCTACCAGGTCCGAGGTGGAGAGCGCCATGAACCATAGGCGCCGCCGGACAGTTCTTCGTGACGCGTGTTTCTCCCCCGAGGCGTTAAATGCCTTTAACGCGGGAGACGCGCACCTCCGTGCTGCTCAAGATGGTTTAACCAGAGCCACGGAGCAGTATGTAACGGACATACGGGTAAGAGTTTTTAATAGTTGTATATGCCAGTAGCCCCCGAGACTTAAAGTAGTTAAAGTAACTGATTTGAGGCTCATTTAATATGCAGGATCTTACAAAGAAGAATACCCAATTGTCCCAGGAGTTACAAGAGTGCAAGGCCCAACTTGAGGCCGCACTAGCTGCCGCAGGAGGAGACACAGAGACCCCCCCCTGGTAACACATTATTTCAAAAAGATAAGCGGTGTGCGGCATGCGTATAAGTCTGACAATGATATTGCAGATGTTGCCGGACTGGATCCGGACAAGCAACACCTACGGCGCCAGCTGGAGGTCGGCGAGAGAGTGCTTATGAAGGTGCAACAGGAGAGGAACAAACTCCAGGATGCCCACACCCAGCTTGGGGAAGAGCTGAAAGGTGTTCGGGCCGAGCTGTCTGGCTCCATGAAGGAGAATCGGCGGCTTGGTCGCGACATCTATGGTAAGTGCTTGAGCGAATTCTTTTGAAAAGAAGAGTTCGGCGAGGAAGCCCATTGACAGAAATATGTCTGTAGGTGTGCTCATAGGTCGCCCTGAGGAGGAAATGCTCGGTTCGACGGGTGACCAACTTCCCGAGCTGGTGCAACTGCTTGAACGTGTTCGGCAGGCGATGAGTGGCGTCGTCCAAGCCCTATGGCCGTCCACCTCCCTACCCGAGGGCCTTGGAGAGCTTGCGGAGAATCTTCAGGGAGCGCGGTAGCGCTTCCGTTTATGGAAGATATCGGCCTGCCGTCAAGGTGCCAGGGAGGCCTGGGCCATGGTGAAGATGCGGTACAAGAAGGCGGATCCAAACCACATGACCGAGGTCGGACCTGTGGGGCCCGATGGGAAGGAGATCTGTCGGTGTCAAAACCGGCGGATCTCTGGTAGGGGGTCCCGAACTGTGCGTCCAGGCAGATGGTAACAAGAGACAAGGGACACGATGTTTTACCCAGGTTCGGGCCCTCTTGATGGAGGTAAAACCCTACGTCCTGCTTGATTAATATTGATGATATGGGTAGTACAAGAGTGGATCTACCACGAGATCAAGGAGGCTAAACCCTAAAGCTAGCCTATGGTATGATTGTTGTGATGTATGTTGTGTCCTACGGACTAAAGCCCTCCGGTTTATATAGACACCGGAGGAGGCTAGGGTTACACAGAGTCGGTTACAATGGTAGGAGATCTACATATCCGTATTGCCAAGCTTGCCTTCCACGCCAAGGAAAGTTCCATCCGGACACGGGACGGAGTCTTCAATCTTGTATCTTCGTAGTCTTGGAGTCCGGCGGACGATAATAGTCCGGCTGTCCGGACACCCCCTAGTCCAGGACTCCCTCAGTAGCCCCTGAACCAGGCTTCAATGACGATAAGTCCGGCGCGCATAATGTTCGGCATTGCAAGGCGGGTTCCTCCCTTGAATAATCCAGAGAAGATCATGAACACCAGGATAGTGTCCGGCTCTGCAAAATAAATTCCACATTCCACCGTAGAGAGAATAAAATGTACACCAGTCCAATCTGCTGACGTATTATGTGGCATGACATCACACCGCTACCAAGCCTTTATTTGAATCGTTTTTTATTATACCACCTCAGCACGTTTAGCGAAGCGGTTTCCTTGGCACGTCCTGTCGAAGCAGGGATCGTGTTCCCCTTATTCCGGGATTCTCATTAATACGGACGTGGGTAACCCAACCGCGCCATTGATAGTGGCGCTTGGGAGATAAGCGAGTTTTACCAGGCCAGTGGGGGACGCATAGTCTTCGTCCGCCTATATATAAGGGATAAGGATTTACCTTCTCACCTACGCCTTCTTCCTCCTTTGCTTATCCATCTCCACGCACTCAAGCTCCAACGCCCAAGCTCGCGCATCTCGCCTCGACCTTCTCCGATCATGTCCGGAGCGGGAGGCAAATGGTTGGCCTCCACCGTCAAGGAGGATCACATCACCAAGCTGCGCAGCGCCGGATACCTTTCCGGCGATATCGCGCATCGGCTGCCCGATGAGGGGCAGCTCATCCCTACCCCTGGGCCCCATGAGAGGGTCGTCTTCCTTCCCCACTTCCTCCGCGGACTGGGCTTTCCACTGCACCCTTTCGTCTGGGGGCTCATGTTCTATTATGGCCTGGATTTCCACGATCTGGCGCCGAACTTCATCCTCAACATCTCGGCGTTTATCGTCGTGTGCGAGGCCTTCCTCTGCATCCGGCCCCACTTCGGCCTATGGCTCAAGACCTTCAACGTCAAGCCGAAGGTTGTAAAGGGCACGCAAGCGGAATGTGGAGGGGCCTTCGTGGACTCCGTGGCTCAACGTCCTTTGGCTCAAGTTGCCCAACGTCCTTTGGCTCGAAGGGGCCTTCGTGGACTCCGTTAAGGGGTGGCAATCAGGGTGGTTCTACATCACCGAGCCGCGCGAACCCACGTGGGCGGCGGCCCCCGAGTTCAGATCTGGCATCCCCACGTAGCTCACCTCCTGGAAAGAGAAGGGCTTGTTGTGGGGCAATCCGAAGGAGCTGACGGGACTCCGAGCCTGTATCTAGAAGCTGGTGAACAATAAGCTCAGGCTCGTCGACGTGGTCCAAGTCATGCTCATCCGCCGGATTCTCCCATGCCAAGAACGGGCATTCAATCTGTGGGAGTTCAATCCGGAACAGCACCAGGCGCTAAGCGGGCTCTTCGACATGACGTATGAAGGTGCCTGGAGGGTGCTGTTTAAGGGCGCCGAAGCCCCCGCATCCGCGACGGAAGATCGCGGATTTCGCTCGCAGCATCCAGCTGACGAGGTAAGTGATTCAACCCCTTTACGGGACACTTGTGGTAAACAGATTGATTCCAAGAGGGTTTCAATCTCTCTTTTCCTTTGGCAGGAATGGATGGAGAAGGCCAAGCAGATCATCTGTCCGGCTCCCATGCCAGAAGACCCAGTGAACGCCCGTCTAGCAGGGCTGCTGGTTCCGGCACTGCACGTGGTGCCGGAGAAGAAGGCCAAGAAGGTGGCCATGGGGACTCGAAAGAGTTCCCGCAATCAAGCGTCCGACGACGAGGCGGACTCCTCCCACGAAGACGAGGAGGAGGAAGAAGACTCTCTCCCGGAGGAGGAAGAGAGGAAGAGGAAGGCTTCCCCAATAGGGGAGGCCGAAGTGTCCAAGAGGGGGAGAACTATTCCCCCGGACAGTTCCGCCAACACCATCGTTGGCGAGGAGGAGTGGCCTTCAAGGGCCAGGCCTCCGGCGAGATCGTAAGTATCCGGATCCCTGATATGCAATTTCTATCGCGTCACCTAGTGTCCTAATAATGCCGCATACTGTCCGCATTCCGGCCGATGATGATCTCCCCGCTTCATCGAGCGGGTTGTTGGCCCCGTCGGATGTGGATTCACTTCCGACTGCCTCTACCCCCCGCGCCGACGAGGACGCCGAGGTGGGATCCCAGAGAGGGACCCATCAGGAGGAGGCTCCGGAGGCGCCGCCAGGCAGCCTCCCGGACTTTGTGCCGGACTCTACATCGGAACCTGCAGCGGTCCCAGAGTCCGACAGGCGGCCCCTTCGAAAGAAGGGCAAGACTGTGACACCGGCGACCTCCGTCCAACCGGAGGCGCCGGACAACTTTTTGGAGGCGCTTAAAGGCGCTTCCATCGAGGAAGAACACCGCACTATCATGAGTGCGGTGATTCAGAAGGTTCAGCTCGCCAAGAGCGGGCTGACCGAAGCCTGCAGCAGCCTTCTAACAGGCTTTGAGGTAAGAAGTTATAATTATGTAATGTAATACCGCATAGACAGTAGCCCCTGATGCTCAGTTTGGTGTTCAGAAAGAAAAATCGGACTGAGGATCTAAGAAGATATATGCAGGGTTGCTTAAAATATGTCAATATGGGTTTGCAGGCTGCGCTGCTGATCTCTGCCGCACTGACTGCGGAGGTCGGTGCGTTGAAGCAGGATCTCGAGCGGTCCGAGCAAGAGCTCGGCCATGCCAAGAAGCAGCTCGAGGACAAAGAAGGTGAGTAACACCAGTTTGAATAGTTACCTTACAGAAAAGGATTTTGGTTGCAATAAAATTAACAAGGATAATATGGGTATTGCAGGGGCCACGAACGAGGTGGCAGCCCTGAAGGAGGCTGTGTCCGCGGCCGAATGCGGTGCGGCCGCGGAACGGGCAGAGCGAGAAAAGCAGGAGGCACAGGTGGCGGAAGTACGGCAAGAGCTCCAGGCTCTCATGGAGAAGCATGAGAGCGTGGAGCGTGACTCCAAAACTCGAGAGTCCGAGCTTGCCTCGGCTCTCGAAAGTGCCAAGTCCGCCAAGGCCGAGGCCCGTAAGGCCCTTCAGGAGGTTGAAGATGTAAATAAGATAGCGGCGGGTAAGGCATTTTTCATGCAAAGCAAGCATGTTAATGTAAACTACCTGACACTTACCCGCATTCGGAGTTCTCCAGGGGCGTTTGCAGATCTGCCGCGTAGTGTGTCCGATGCCGTGGCATTCTATCGTGGCGAGGAGGGGAGCTCGACGGAGAAGGTCTTCTAGTCTCAGTACGCTGAGGCCGGCCATCCGGTGCCCCCAAGCGACCAGCTGAAGCAGCTGGTCGAACTCCACAAGGTAGCTGAGGAGGCCATGAAGGGCCTTATAGTCCGGCTGTGGCCTAGACAGGCCATGCCTGGGAGCTACTTCGGCCTCGTGCGGCGGCTGGTGGATGCGTGCCCCTGGGTGGAGGTCATCAAGCGCTCCGCCTGTATTGAAGGTGCTCGTCGGGCCCTTGCCCGCACAAAGGTGCACTGGGGCAGGCTGGATGCGGAGAAGCTTCTCACTGATCCGCCGCCACCGGGCAAGGAGTATCGTACGCCCGAAATGTATTATAAAACTGTCCTAAAGGGAGCCCGCGATATTGCGGATGAATGCCCCAGAGATGTAATTTTTTAGTAAACTCGCTATGTATTATTCTGTGCGCTGAAAACTTTGTTCATATGCGCATTAAGCAACGTTTGTTTAATTTAAAATATTACCTTCTGTGCGGCCGTTTATAAAATCTGAGAGATGGCAAGTCGTTGGCTTCAGCCTCCGAGCCGCGAGTGCTGGGGTGTTCGGGATAAACTTGAGCGCTCTTGTTCCCATTTTTGGGTCCATCTAGGGAGGCGCTCAACACAACGAACGAGGCAACCGGACTTATAATGCTTGAACACTCTCACTTAGCCATAGAATTCTATAATTTTAAATTTCGGCGAAGCCCCTGGTATTCGGAAGACCGAATCTGGGGCGCTATCCACGCCTTCGTCGGACATTTATCCGGAACTTTGCTCGAAGCGGCGTGAGTCTTTAAGGACTCGAAAAGACCTCTCGAACAGCGACCAGTCTCTCGCCTTATCATGCCGGTCAGTTTTAGCTTTCTCCACTCAGGCGCTCGCCCGGATCAACCGGGGCGCAATCGCAGTGGTTCTCCCAGTGCCACCTTAGCCGACAGAACGGAACGTAAGGCACCAAAACGTGGGAGCCGGGCAAACCCAACTATTGTCCCAAGACATGATTCGGAGCCGATTCATATAATGCTATAAGTTTGGGGTGCCGCACTTATGAAAGTGTTCGGACTTATCACACCATAATGTGGGGAACATAAGCCCCTGGTGTATTAGACCGTACCAAAATATACGGGTGCAAGATGTCCTGTAATGAACATATATATATAAAAAGTAATGTAATTGCAGTCGAAAAGTGCTGCATTATTTATTAAAGGAAGTCTGCTATGAGTGCGGACTGATACAAATAGTGCGGTAAGCAAGGGATTTGGACTAATTAAACATGTCCCCCTCCAGGGATGAGCTGCGGACTTGGTGTATATAATCGAATTTAATGCTCGTAATTGAGACCACCTGAGTGTTCGTCGCAGCCTTCTTTCTTCCCTGGCTGTTGCATCGTGAGTTCGGCAGGTTCACTGCCGGACAGGGGCTCTGGTTAACGGAGTCCTGTGTATACAAAGAAGGAAAATAATAATAAAAAAGGGTGGTGCACTTGCGAGCCCCTGGTGTGGTCGAGCCGCACTCTGGGTCCATTGTGATCGTGCCCCTTCCCCTGCGCCCATGGTATCTCCAAAGTGTAATGATGTACGCGGAGGGTTGTTCTTGCAATCATGCGAGGGCGGGGGTTAGGGCCGCATTGCTACGCGTGCTCTGGTCGTGCCAGGTTGTCTTGGTTGGTATTTCTTCGGGCGCGTTTTGCTGTATCCGGCCGTTTAACGGCTGGACTCAAAAATTGCCTTAAAAGGCTGCTCTGTACTTCTGCCGCGAGAGCCGCTGTATGTTCCTCCGTTCGGAGGGAGCGTTCCGTATTTCCGTTGACCGTGATGACTCCACGAGGGCCTGGCATCTTGAGCTTGAGGTATGCATAATGCGGCACCGCGTTGAACTTTGCAAACGCGGTTCGTCCGAGCAGAGCGTGATAGCCGCGGCAAAATGGGACTATGTCGAAGATTAACTCTTCGCTCTGAAAATTGGCTTCCAGTGTGACTGAGCCCTTTAAAGGTTGTCTTTGTAGGTTTAATCCTTGAGGGGTCTATGCCCATCTTGCGCACTGTATCCTGATAAAGCAGGTTCAGGCTACTACCGCCGTCCATCAGGACTCTCGTGAGGTGAAATCCATCGACGATTGGGTCTAAAACCAATGCGGCGAGTCCTCCATGGCGTATGCTGGTCGGATGGTCTCTTCGATCGAAAGTGATCAGACAAGAGGACCATGGATTGAACTTCGAGGCGACTGGCTCCATCGCATAGACGTCCCTTAGTGCGCGCTTCCTCTCCCTCTTGGGTATATGGGTTGCGTAAATCATGTTCACCATCCGCACTTGTGGGGGGAAACCCTTCTGTCCTCTATTGTTCGGCGGTCGGGTCTCCTCCTCATCGTCGCTGTTTAGCCCCTTGTCATTGTTTTCGGCAATGAACTTGCCTGCCTGCTTGAACACCCAGCAATCTCTGTTGGTGTGATTGGCTGGCTTTTCGGGGGTGCCATGTATCTGGCATAAGCGGTCGAGTATTTGGTCCAAGTTGGACGGACCCGGAGTGGTTCTTTTGAATGGCTTCTTCCGCTGACCGGGTTTAGAGCCTCGGAATCCGGCGTTGACTACCGTATCCTCCTTATCATTCCCGTTAATGCGGCGTTTGTTTTTGTTTCGACGTGACCTGCCGTTGTGGTCCTTAGTATCCGGACTGCCAGAATTTTTATTGAGGTTGTTGCTGCGAGCTAGCCAGCTATCCTCTCCCGCACAAAAGCGGGTCATTAATGATGTGAGTGCTGCCATGGATTTCGGCTTTTCCTGTCCCAGGTGAAGGCTGCGAGGGCCTCTGCATCCGGACAGTCGACGATTTGGTTTTTCTTTGTCAAGAACCGTGTCCAGAATTGTCTGGCCGATTCCTCTGGCTGCTGAATTATGTGGCTTAGGTCATCGGCGTCTGGTGGCCTCACATATGTGCCCTGGAAATTGTCGAGGAATGCGGCTTCCAGGTCTTCCCAACACCCAATTGACTCTGCGGGCAAGCTGTTAAGCCAATCCCGAGCTGGTCCTTTAAGCTTGAGTGGGAGGTACTTGATGGCATGGAGATCGTCGCCGCGGGCCATATGGATGTGAAGGAGATAATCTTCAATCCAAACCGCGGGGTCTGTTGTGCCATCGTAGGATTCGATGTTTACGGGTTTAAACCCTTCAGGGATTTGATGATCCATTACTTCGTCAGTGAAGCATAGCGGGTGTGCGGCGCCTTTATATTGAGCAATATCATGACGCAGCTCGATAGAGCGTTGTCTGCTGTGTTCGGCCCGGCCGGGGTTATTGTATCCAGCGCGACGGTATTCGTCGCTGGTCGTGGGGCGCCCTCGTGATCCGTAGATGGATCTGGATTACCTTGCTTTGTCCTCCAATACGTCTCGCAAGTCCGGCGCGTTCCCTCTTGGCTTCGTACTTTTGGAGCGATGCCGGGGTACGGTCTTTGTGGAGGGTCTGGATGCCTCTCTGTCGCGACCACGGGGTGGTCGGTCGGCCGTATCGTGCGCTGGTGATGAAGGTATGTATGCTTCCTCCTCTAATCGAGGGAGCAACTTGCGTCTGGGGTAGCTTTTGGAGGGGCGTTCGAGCTTAAACTCTTCGGCCGCGAGGACCTCGGTCCATCGATCGGCCAGCAGGTCCTGATCAGCTTGAAGCTGCTGCTGATTTTTCTTTAAGCTATTTGCCATGGCGATAAGCCTGCGTTTAAAACGCTCTTGTTCGACGGGATCCTCGGGCACGACGAATTCGTCGTCGTTGAGGCTTGCCTCGTCTTCGGAGGGAGGTACATAGTTATAATCCTCGACCTCTTCGTCTGCCGCCCTCTCGTGGGGGCTTGCTTCTGCGTCCTCCTGCGCTGAGTCTTGCTGGAGAGGATTATCTTCGGCACTCTCTGGGGTATTATTATCTCCTGTGCCGGAATCTCCATTCTTGTTGTGGCGGGATTTAGAGCGGCGCCGCTGACACCGGCGCTTGGGCTGTTTCTTTAAGGAATCTGCCTCCGCTACTTCTTCGCCGTCCCCGTCCTTTGGTGTGTCCACCATGTATATGTCGTATGACGAGGTGGTCTTCCAGTGCCCTGTAGGCACTGGTTCTTGTTCGTCTCCGGCATCGTCGTCCATAGCGTCGATGTCTTCGGAGTCGTAGTCTAGCATGTCGGTAAGATCGTCGACAGTGGCTACAAAGTGGGTGGTGGGTGGGCTCTGAATTTCTTCGTCGTCCGTATCCCAACCATCCTGGCCATAGTCCGGCCAGGACTCTCCCGATAGCGAGAGATGCTTTAGCGAATTTAGGATGTCGCCAAAGGGCGAGTATTGGAAGATGTCCGCGGCGGTGAATTCCATAACCGGCGCCCAATCCGATTCGATTGGCAGAGGCGCGGGAGGTCCGGAGTCCGGCAAGGAGTCCGGCACCTCGGAATCACGAGTTTCGCGAGGGACAAGGTTAGTGTTTGGCTCCATCGCCGTGGAAGTTGAAGCCCCCGAGGTGGTGTCCATCCACTGGCCCTCGATCTGGGCGATCGGCTCCGGACTAAGGGCCGAAGCGGATTCGTGTGTGGCCACCAAGGCACTGTTCGGCAGCAGAGCTAGATCATGCCCATCGCAACAGTGCGGCGCGCTTGGCTTTGGCTCGAGCCCGTCGAAGATCAAGTCCCAGCGGATGTCGGCTGTGAAGTTTAGGCTTCCGAATCTGACCTGATGGCCAGGGGCGTAGCTTTCGATCTGCTCTAGATGGCCAAGTGAATTAGCCCGCAGTGTGAAGCCGCCGAATACGAAGATCTGTCCGGGGAGAAAAGTCTCACCCTGGACAGCATTGTTGATTGAAGATGCCATCGAGCCTATCGGTGACAACACAGAGGAACTCTCAATGAAAGCACCAATGTCGCTGTGAAAACCGGCGGATCTCCGGTAGGGGGTCCCGAACTGTGCGTCCAGGCGGATGGTAACAGGAGACAAGGGACACAATGTTTTACCCAGGTTCGGGCCCTCTTGATGGAGGTAAAACCCTACGTCCTGCTTGATTAATATTGATGATATGGGTAGTACAAGAGTGGATCTACCACGAGATCAAGGAGGCTAAACCCTAAAGCTAGCCTATGGTATGATTGTTGTGATGTATGTTGTGTCCTACGGACTAAAGCCCTCCGGTTTATATAGACACCGGAGGAGGCTAGGGTTACACAGAGTCGGTTACAATGGTAGGAGATCTACATATCCATATTGCCAAGCTTGCCTTCCACGCCAAGGAAAGTCCTATCCGGACACGGGACAGAGTCTTCAATCTTGTATCTTCGTAGTCTTGGAGTCCGGCGGACGATAATAGTCCGGCTGTCCGGACACCCCCTAGTCCAGGACTCCCTCAGTCCTGGACTAGGGGGTGTCCGGACAGCCGGACTATCATCGTCCGGACACCCCCTAGTCCAGGACTTCCTTCCCGAGGTCAGACCTGTGGGGCCCAATGGGAAGGAGATCCCTGTGAGCTTAGTGTACGGCCAAGTAGAGTTGGCCGCTAAGTATTCCCAACGGGACTGTAAATTAGACAGCCTGTTAGACGGGATTGAGGAGGAGTATAGTCAGTCAATTTGATGATGTATTTAAAATGACATGTAAAATGCCTTCTAGCCGGATTGTAGATCGTTTGTCTTTGCCGACCTTTTCTCTTCGACCTCGGGACCCTAGAGTCCGGAGTGTGTCCGAATACCTTCTCGGTTATGAAAAAACCGGGGCATGCATGGAGACCAAGCATAGGGGTCATTAGTGCTTTATCAGACAAGTGCCCAACTAGTTATGTTATATTACATGGTTAGTAAGAAACATCTTCCAGGAAGAATAGTTCCGTTAAGGGTTCCTTTCCCTGGGAGGCATGCCCTAAAGTGCATGTCCGGACTGCGAAAAGAGCAGGAAAACATCTGGGGGCAGATAAATAAATAGGTAAAAAATCATCTTTCAAGTCACCGACCGAATATTCTCTTAAGAACGCTAGCTTTCGGCTTCACCCAGTCTGAGGTACACATCCGGCTGACCCGGCAGTAACAATTGCAGAGGTGCTCCCTTTACCTCCTAGCCAAACAATCGGGAACGTAGCGGTAAGCACAGGAGCTAGGCAACCCAGCTTGGCCAAAACTTAAGTCATATTGATGCATATAATGGTGAGTAAAAGGTACATGCGGAAGTTTGACACATGTTTTGGGCATGAAGCCCGTATAAGTAAGCTTCTGTTTAAAGAAGCCCCCAGGTATAATGAGTGCGGGTAGCACATCAAGTGTGTGCGAACAATGCGCAAATCTGCCCTCCAGGGCTTTATATATATATAAAAAAAGGTTGGATAAAAGAGAGACAAAAGGCAACTGAAGTATAAAATGTGGACGGGGGAAGGAGACGAACTCTGAGTCCGGTGCTAGGCGTAGAATCTTCGGAGGCGGGCTGCGTTCCACGGGTTCGGCTCGAGTCGGTTGTCCGATGCGTTTCGCAGACGGTATGCTCCGCCGGTCAGGACTTGGTTGATGATGAAGGGACCTTCCCATTTGGGCTTGAGTTTGTCCTTTTTCTTGTCCGGCAGGTGTAGAACCAGTTCGCCAATATTGTAAGTTTTAGCCCGTACTTCCCTGCTTTGGTATCTTCGAGCCTGCTGCTGATAGAATGCGGAACGAGCCTTTGCCACGTCGCGCTCCTCCTCTAGTGCGTCCAAGCTGTCCTGCCGATCCAACTCCGCCTCTCTTTCTTCGTAAATGCGCACTCGAGGTGAGTCATGAATTATATCGCAGGGCAGAACTGCCTCCGCGCCGTATACCATAAAGAATGGTGTGAATCCGGTAGTCCGGTTCGGCATGGTCCGCAGCCCCCAGAGTACGGAGTCGAGCTCCTCTACCCAGTGCGTGTTAGATTCCATGAGGGACCGCACTAGTCTGGGCTTGATGCCGCTCATTATTAGACCATTTGCTCGTTCAACTTGTCCATTGGTTTGAGGATGATAGACTGAAGCGTAGTCGAGCTTAATGCCTATATTTTTGCAACAGAGTTTAACCTCGTCGGCCGTGAAGTTTGTGCCGTTATCGGTGATGATGCTGTGGGGGACGCCATAACAGTGTACTACCCCGGATATGAAGTCTATAACTGGTCCGGATTCAGCCGTTTTAACTGGCTTGGCCTCTATCCATTTGGTGAATTTGTCCACCATGACCAATAGGTACTTTTGCTTGTGGGTTCCCCCTTTAAGGGGTCCAACCTTGTCAAGCCCCCAGACCGCGAACGGCCAGGTGATGGGTATAGTTTTGAGGGCGGTGGGTGGCATGTGGCTCTGATTAGCAAAGAGCTGACAACCGACGCATCGTTGGACTAAGTCCTGAGCATCTGCCCGGGCCGTCGGCCAATAGAATCCTCTACGGAAGGCCTTGCCTACGAGGGCCCGGGCTGCAGCGTGGTGTCCGCCTAGTCCGGCGTGAATTTCAGCCAGAAGGTTTCGCCCTTCCTCTTCGGAGATGCACCTTTGAAGGACTCCGGTTGTGCTTTTCTTATAAAGTTCTCCCTCGTGGACCTTGTAGGCTTTAGATCGCCGAACTATGCAGCGGGCCTCATTTTGGTCTTCGGGAAGTTCCTGCCTAATTAAGTAGGCTAGGAATGGTTCTGTCCACGGGGCAATTACTGCCATTATTTCGTGGGCTGAAGGTGTTATTTCCTCGGCTGGACCGCCAATTATGTCAGATTGTTCTGTGTTGGGTGGTGCGGTTGCTTCCGGGTTGTTATTTCCGGACTCCTCTTCCCATAGTACGGATGGCTTAAAGAGCCGTTCCAGGAAGATGTTTTGAGGGACAGCGTCGCGTTTCGCGCCGATGTGTGCCAACACGTCGGCTGCTTGGTTATTATCCTGGGCTACGTGGTGGAATTCGAGTCCTTCGAACCGAGCTGACATTTTTAGGACAGCGTTACGATAGGCTGCCATTTTCGGATTCTTGGCGTCAAAGTCTCCATTTACTTGGGATATTGCAAGGTTTGAATCCCCGCGCACCTCTCAGCGCTGAATGCCCATGGAGGTTGCCATCCAGAGACCATGTAGGAGGGCCTCGTATTCGGCTGCATTGTTGGAGTCCGTGTACATTATCTAAAGTACGTATTGGACTGTGTCTCCGGTTGGGGACGTCAATACGACGCCAGCCCCCAAGCCGGCCAACATTTTGGAGCCGTCGAAGTGCATAATCCAATTGGAGTATGCGCCGTACTCTTTAGGGAGTTCGGCTTCAGTCCATTCGGCGATGAAGTCAGCCAAGACTTGCGACTTTATAGCTCGCCGAGGTTTATAAGTTATGTCGAATGGTAAGAGCTCAATGGCCCATTTTGCAATCCTGCCCGTCGCGTCGCGGTTGTTTATAATGTCATTGAGGGGTACCTTGGAGGCTACTGTTATCGAAGACTCTTGAAAGTAGTGTCGCAGCTTCCAGGATGCCATAAACACTGCATACGCTATCTTTTGATAATGCGGGTACCGGGACTTGCATGGAGTTAAGATAGTGGATACGTAGTACACTGGCTTTTGAAGAGGGAATTTGTGTCCTTCTGTTTTCGTTCGACGATGAGGACCGCACTGACAACTTGATGTGTTGCCGCGATATATAATAACATGGGTTCGCCCAGGTTAGGCGTGGCCAGGACCGGATTTGTTGCCAGTATGGCCTTTATTTCTTTGAGTCCGTCCGTGGCGGCATCCGTCCCCTCGAAGTGTTCAATGCGCCTGAGGAGGCGATAGAGGGGCAAAGCCTTTTCTCCTAAACGGGAGATAAAGCGGCTTAGAGCTGCCACGCATCCAGTCAATTTTTGTATTTGTTTGAGGTCTTTTGGAATATCCAGTTGTGACAGAGCTCGGATCTTGGCTGGGTTTGCTTCAATTCCTCTACCGGATACAATGAAGCCCAGGAGCTTTCTGGCTGGTATGCCGAAAACGCATTTTTTCGGGTTCAGCTTTATGTCATATGCTCGGAGGTTATCGAATGTGAGCCTCAAGTCGTCTACTAGAGTTTCGACGTGTTTGGTCTTGACGACCACATCGTCTATGTATGCCTCTACTGTTTTGCCGATCTGGGTAGCCAGACATGTCTGAATCATGCGCTGATATGTTGCGCCGGCGTTTTTGAGTCCGAAGGGCATCATGTTGAAGCAGAATGGTCCATATGGAGTAATGAATGCTGTTGCGGCTTGGTCCGCCTCCGCCATCTTGATTTGATGGTAGCCAGAGTATGCGTCGAGGAAGCACAATGAATCATGCCCTGCAGTAGCATCGATTATTTGATCGATGCGGGGAAGGGGGAAAGGATCCTTTGGACAAGCCTTGTTGAGGTCTTTAAAATCGACACATAGGCGCCAAGATTTGTCGTTCTTTGGTACCATTACCAGGTTTGCTAGGCAGTCCGGATGTTTGATGTCTCTGATGAATCCGGCTTCCAATAGTTGTGCTAGATCCTCTCCCATTGCCTGTCTTTTGGGTTCGGAAAATCGCCGAAGAGCCTGTTTGACTGGCTTGAATCCTTTTAGGATGTTTAGGCTGTGTTCTGCCAATCTGCGTGGGATCCTGGCATATCTGAAGGGTGCCAGGCGAAGATGTCCCAATTCTCCCGAAGGAATTCTCGCAGTGCGGCGTCTACATCAGGGTTTAACTATGCCCCAATGGAGGCCGTCTTTGTTGGGTCCGTTGGATGGACTTGAAATTTGACTATTTCATCCGCTGGTTTAAAAGAGGTGGACTTGGACCTCTTATCGAGTATCACATCGTCACTATTCACCGCGGAGCGTAGCGCCATGAGCTCCTCTGCCGCTAAGGCTTCAGATAGTGCCTCTAGGGCTAGTGCGGCTGTCTTGTTTTCAGCGCGGAGTGCTGTGTTCGGATCACTGACAAGAGTGATTATTCCGCTGGGCCCGGGCATCTTAAGCTTCATGTACCCGTAATGGGGTATGGCTTGAAAAATTGTGAATGCCTCTCGTCCTAATATAGCGTGATATCCGCTGCTGAACGGGGCCACTTGGAACGTGACCTCCTCAGACCTGTAATTGTCCGGTGAGCCGAACACCACATCAAGTGTGATTTTTCCTGTGCAGCGTGCTTCCCGGCTAGGGATTATTCCTCTAAAGGTTATGCTGCTTCGCTCAATGCGGCTCCAGTCTATTTCCATGTTTTGAAGAGTTTCCTCATAGATGAGGTTTAATCCGCTGCCGCCATCCATGAGTACCTTGGTAAGACGAAAGCCGTCCACTATTGGACTGAGGACCAATGCGGCTGGTGCTCGGGCTGTTCGGAATTTAGGTTCATCGCTGGCGTTGAAGGTGATGGCCGTGTCGCTCCATGGATTTGTTGTTGCTACTTGGTAGACTTTGGCGAGGCTGCGGATTGTTCGTTTCCGCATATTATTTGATGCGAAAGTCTCGAAGACTGTTGACACCGTACTAGTACTGTTGGAGTGGTTCTCCGGGCTAGAAGCTCTTCGCCACTTTTGGCCACCTGCCGCAGTATCCAACATGCTCGAAGGCTATGTGTTGGAGTGGCGTCTTCTGTACTGTGAATTTTAGAGGGTCTGCTGAGCCATCCCTCCAGTACGGTTCCGTGCCCTTTATGGGGTTTTTGCTTTTTGGTTTTTGTACCTGGTGCCTAAGTGTGATGCACCCTTTTGTTTCGGACTAGGGTTGTATTCGGGGCCGGATTGTCCCAAAACTTAGTTTCGGTTTTCCGGAAACTCTCCATCGCACAGTACTTTCGTACTATGGACGCCAGGTCGGCGAAGCATGTAATTTCACCACGAATGACGGAGTTCAAGATTCCCTCATCCGTGCAATTATTGCATAAAATTGAAATTGCATTTTCCTCACGGCAGTCTTTTATCCTGTCCATAACCAGGAGGAATCTGGCCCAGTAATGATGTACTGTTTCAGCGGGCTCTTGCCGGATTTGAGATAGATCGCATATGTCTGGGTGGGTGGGTGGAATTGAGTCCGGAACCCTACCCATCTCGGGGCTCAAGGGCCGGAAAGTTTCCGAATTTGGAAGCTTGGATTGCTGGACGTTGTCCAATGAGTCTGGTCCGACGCCTGACTTCAAGTTCAGCGCTTGAACGACGTCCGTCCCTCCGCGGGAATCCGGCATGGAGGGTTCGGGAGTCCGGACATAACTAGTTTTTAGTACAAAAGAAGAGTCGCCGCTTTGTTCCTCTACCACCGCAATATGGTGGGTAACCTGGGGAGAGTTAATCTCTCTCAGATCGGTTTTAAGGCCAATCTGATTGTAGTCTGTGGCGACTCCCAGGGCGGCAATGCGATCCAAGAGCTCATTTACGGAAGAGAGCTCCATTGGATCCAGCTGCTCGGCGAATTCCTAGCTGACGTGAATGTTGCTTTCGATAACCCGAGGGGTCATTGTCGACGTGGCGGCCGAACAGGCGGTCATGAGAAAACCACCTAGCCGGATAGTTTGGCCGATGGACAAAGCTCCTTCGGTGATGCTTCCGTCTTTAAAGACGGGAAGAGGCATCCTTCCTCATCGCGACGGCACAGAGGAACTCTCAATGAAATCACGGATGTCAGTGTCAAAACCGGCGGATCTCGGGTAGGGGGTCCCGAACTGTGCGTCTAGGCAGATGGTAACAGGAGACAAGGGACACGATGTTTTTACCCAGGTTCGGGCCCTCTCGATGGAGGTAAAACCCTACTCCTGCTTGATTGATATTGATGATTTGGGTAGTACCAGAGTGGATCTACCACGAGATCAAGGAGGCTAAACCCTAGAAGCTAGCCTATGGTATGATTGTTGTAATGGTTGTTCGTCCTACGGACTAAAACCCTCCGGTTTATATAGACACCGGAGAGGGCTAGGGTTACACAGAGTCGGTTACAATGGTAGGAGATCTACATATCCGTATCGCCAAGCTTGCCTTCCACGCCAAGGAAAGTCCCATCCGGACACGGGACGAAGTCTTCAATCTTGTATCTTCATAGTCTTGGAGTCTGGCCGATGATGATAGTCCGGCTATCCGGACACCCCCTAGTCCAGGACTCCCTCAGGCTCACTCTCCATTTCAAATTAATGGAGGGTGGCCTCCTCTCCGTCAAGATCTTCGGGCACTTCGAGACTCGCGTGAGGTGCTGCGTGGAGAGCTCCTCTAACGATGAAGATTCCTCCTCGAGCTAGGGTGATGAGGAGGACAGCGGCAGCGACAACGAGTGTAGCGAGCGGCAGGATGAAGGGTCCGACTAGGTGTCGAGTGCCGCTCCGGGTGGCACTGGCGACCCCATCATCTGTGTCGCCGGCTCCTTGAACTTCTCGGGGTCGCCTCCTTGGGCCGCTGGCGTGGGGAGGCTGTGGAAGAGGAAGAGGGCGGGCGGCAAGGCCGCCAAGTCGGAGTACGCGGGCACCGAAGCCTTCGTCACATATTGACGTCCTGCTGCCTTGTCTTCGAGCTCTTCCTCCGGCGCCGCCATCACCATCCAGCCTTTGGACGGCCACCGAGATGTTCTCTTGGTGTCTTCTGCCACTCGTAGCTTGCCTAGGCGCCCCTTTTGCCCTTTTGCCTTCTTGTTTCATTTCCTGAGGAGAGGGACAAGAAAGGGATTACGGGCACCTTATCTCTTTTTAGTCTTGTAAGCCTTCGGGCCTTTGTCAAACTTAGAACTTGTAATCCCCTTGCTCCTGTTCTTCATTTCGTATGAACTGTACCTGTACGGGATGTTTTTTTAATGAAAAAGGGATGTTTGCTGGGTTTTTTCGTTCGTGGGTGGAACCCCCGACAAGGAGCGAATCCTCGTTATTTTTTAAGATAAACGTTTTTTCGCCCGGCAACAGGCCTTGCCGCCCCCCACTCTGCTCGACCTTTCTCACGCCCTTGGCGAAGGCAGGGATGAGGTGGGCTTAGGCTCTTCATTTCATTTCCTTGCTGCCGCAGCTACGACCGAATTCGGCCCTAGGAGATAGTCCTAGGGTACGGAAAAAGGGGAGCACGGTAGCCTAGGGATAAAACGAGGTTTCACGTATCCCAGTCCATAACGAAATACATGATAGAGGATAGAGAACTTATCTGGATCTGCAGCCCCTGGCAACCTTGGCTTGCCGCGGATGGATCCTTATTCTTGCAGCCCCCGACAACTCTGGCTTGCCGGGGCCCAGACGCCGGTCCATCCCCTTTGTTCCGAAATAGCTCATCAAGAATACTTATGTGCCCTGCGAACCAAAGAAGACAGAGAAGAACAGAGGGACGCGCACTCGACCTCTAAGCTAGGGGTTAGCCGCCACCAAGCACTATCAACCCTAACCAAGGAAGAGACTCAACCTAGCATGCATGCTATAACTTAGGGCGCCATCGCTTCGTTTATTTATGCTCAAGATCTGCACCTGGCTTTGTACAAAGGGTTACATGCCTTGCCGGCAAGGCTTGTACAAAAGGGTGGCTTGCTGGGAGGCCCGGCAGCCGCGCCTTATGGGTAAAACTTGCGGAGATGCTCGATGTTCCAGGAGTTGCTCACTGGAATGGCATCTTCGGTCTCCAGCCGGACTGCGCCGGGCCTGGTGACTCGTGTTACCCGATAAGGGCCTTCCCACTTTGGCGTCAACTTGTTGGAATTCTTGGCTGACTGAACGTGCCGAAGAACAAGGTCGCCTTCCTCAAAGCTCTGGGCATGAACCTTGCTGCTATGGTAGCGGCGCAAGGCTTGCTGGTAGCGTGCTGCTCTCACAGCCGCCCGGAGACGTTCTTCCTCAAGGAGCGTTGCGTCATCTTGCCGCAATCGCTCTTGCTCAAGCTCATCATAAGCGAGCACTCGAGGTGACCCGTATATGAGTTCCGTGGGGAGAAATGCTTCTGCCCCGTAGACCAGGGAAAAGGGTGTCTGGCCGGTGGCTCGATTTGGCGTTGTTCTGATCGACCAAAGAACCGCCGCAACTCATCAATCCAGCGCCTTCCACTTTTGCGCAGCCTGTCAAAAGTCTTCGTTCTTAAGCCTCGCAGGACTTCAGCATTTGCTCTCTCCGCTTGGCCGTTGCTCTGTGGATGTGCCACGGAGGCAAAACAGACCCTGCTACCGAGATCCTCAATGTATTGCATGAAGGCATGGCTTGTGAACTGTGTGCCATTGTCAGTGATGATCCTGTTGGGTATCCCAAAATGGCACACTAGTCCCTTGAAGAACTTGATGGCTGACTGTGCTGTCACCTTCCTCACTGCTTCCACTTCTGGCCACTTTATGAACTTGTCAATTGCGACGTACAAGTACTCAAAGCCCCCGACAGCACGGGGGAAGGGGCCCAATATGTTGTGCCCCCAGACCGAGAAGGGCCAGGCGAAAGGGATAGTTTGAAGGGCTTGAGCTGGTTGATGAAGCTTCTTTGAATGGAACTGGCACGCTTCGCACTTGGTTACGAGTGCCGTCGCATCCTGGAGGGAGTTGGGCCAGAAGAAACCTTGCCGAAAAGCCTTGCTGGCAAGGGCCCTTGACCCTATGTGGGAGCCACATATGCCTCCATGTATCTCTGCCAACAACTTTAGTCCTTCCTCCCAGGAGATGCACTTCAATTTCACCCCATTCGGTCTTTTTCTGTACAATACGTTATCAACGAATTGATACAGAGCAGACCGGCGGGCTACTCTTTCTGCCTCTTCCTGCTCCTCAGGAAGCTCTCCTCTATGAAGGAATCAGACGGTGTGCTGCGCCCATGCCGGAGCCTGTGGCTCGACGACAAGGACCAAAGGCATCTCTTCTGCCACGGGAGCGTCCGTCTCCACGGCCATGACCTGAGGTCGTGCCGGAGTCGGTTGTCCCGCGGCAGGATCAGCATCCATGACAACATCTTCGCCGGCGGCTCCGGGGAGCTCGTTGGGGAAGTACTTGCCGGAGCCTAGCTTCCTCCGCTTGTTCTGCCCGGTCGACGGCTCAACGGATGGTTGAGTTAACCGAAGAACAAAAGTACCTGGTTCCACATGTAGATTGAGGGCAGCGTGCTTTGATAGGTAGTCAGCGATGTTGTTCTCCGTCCGAGGGACATGCTCCGCTTGTATACCGTCAAAGCGCTCCTCCAGTTTCCTCACCCCATCTACATAAGCTTCCATCAACGGGCTTTGATAATCTTTGTTGACCTGCCTGACGACGAGTTGCAAGTCGCCCTGACGATGAGCTTTTTAACTCCGAGGTCCGCCGCGATCCTGAGACCGGCAAGCAAACCTGGGGGAAGTGCATTTGGATGACGTACTTGAGGTGCTCTCCGGTCGGTGCGACAAGCAGCACACCAGCACCAGCACCTTGCAGCGAAAAGGCCCCATCAAAGTACATGCTCCAGTTGCCGCTTGTTTCCTCGCTGGGGAGAGTAGTCTCTTGTACCTCTTTGTCAGGCGTCGAGGTCCATTCCGCAACAAATTCCGCCAAGACTCTTCTCTGAATCGTCGAGGTGCTTTCATACTTTAGACCAAAACTTGACAGCTCCAGGGCCCATTCCACGATCCTTCCTGTTGCATCTGGGTTATGCAGTATTCGTTGCAATGGAAGGCGGGTAACGATGGTGATCTCGTGCGCTTGGAAGTAGTGGCGCAGCTTCCTCGAGGCCATAAGGAGGCCGAAGAGCAATATTTGCACACCTGAATACCTCGACCTAGCTCCCTGCAAGAGGGAGCTGACGAAGTAAACCGGGTGCTGCACCTTCTTCTTCCTTTGCGCCACTTCACCTGGCCATGCGGGTCCTGTTGCACTGGCGCCAGTGTTGTCGGGACTGAGCCCTGCTGGGGACTTAGTCTTGCCGGGACCGAGCCCTGCCCGGGAGGGTTCTGGCCCGCCAACCGTTGACTCTGCCGCTGCTGCTGTCTCCTCGTTGACCTCTCTCTGCACCACCAATGCGGCGCTAACCACTTGGTTTGTTGCCGCTAGATATAGCAGCAACGGTTATTGTGGTTTGGGCGCAACCAGCACCGGGGCAGAGGAGAGGTACTTCTTCAAGTCTTGCAATGCCGCCTTGGCCTCTGGGGTCCACTCCACTGGGCCCATCTTCTTTAAGATCTTGAAAAAGGGAGGGCAGGCTCCGCGGATTTGGAGATGAATCTGCTCATGGCGGCAACGCAATCAGTGAGCCGACGCACGTCCTTGATCCATCTGGGTGCCTCAATCTGCTCGATGGCCCTAATCTTGTCTGGGTTTGCCTCAATTCCGTGCTGCGACACAAAGAAACGGAGAAGCTTGCCGGACGGGACACCGAAGACACACTTCTCAGGGTTCAATTTGAGATTGATCTTGCGCAGGTTTCCGAATGTTTCCTCCAGATCTTGCATAAGCGTTGCTTTGTCCTTGGTTTTGACTACTATGTCATCCATATAAGCTTCCATATTTCTATGTAGCTGGGGTTCAAACCCAATTTGGACTGCTCTTGCAAAGGTTGAGCCAGCACTCTTCAACCCGAAAGGCATCCGTAAAAAGCAATATGTACCACATGGGGTGATGAATGCTGTCTTTTCCTCATCTTCTTTTGCCATGAAGATCTGGTGGTATCCTGAGTAGGAGTCAAGGAATGATAACAGGTCACACCCAGCCATGGAGTCAACAATCTGATCGATGCACGGTAATAGGAAGGGATCCTTTGGGCAGGCCTCATTGATGTCTGTGTAATCGATACACAGACTCCACTTCCCATTTGCCTTGCGCACTACTACTGGATTGGCCAACCACGTCGGATGGAGTACTCCTCTCACCAAGCCTGCCGCCTCTAGCTTTCTTGATTTCCTCCGTGATGAACTCCTTCCTCTCTAGAGCTTGCTTCCTGACCTTCTGCTTGACGGGCTGCGCATGAGGACAGACAGCAAGGTGGTGCTCAATCACCTCCCTGGGAACGCCGGGGATGTCAGAGGCTTGCCATGCAAACACATCGACATTCGCCCGCAGGAAGGCGACGAGCTCGCTTTCCTATTTGCCGTCGAGGGTGGAGCTTATGGTAAAAGCTCCCCCCGTGCCATCCTTCTTGACAGGCACCTTCTTGGTCTCTGGTGGTGTGGCTCTGGACTTCTTGCTCCTGCCGGCAGAGCTCTCTGGCACATTCTCAACGGGAGCGCGACACTCCGAAGAGGTACGCTTGCCGGAGTGGGTGCAGGAGGTCTCGCCGGTCTTCTCCCCCCTCGGGGCTCCGTCGGCAGGAGCAGGTGCCTTAGCGGCAGCTGCTGCAACTACTTCCCAGTAGAGTTGGTCGGCGCAGATCAGTGCATCTTTCTTGTCGGAGGGGGCGGTGATGATGTTCATTGGCCCGGGCATCTTTAGCATGTTGTAGGCGTAGTGTGAAGCCGCCATGAACTTGGCTAGTGCTGGGCGGCCGAGGATCCCGTTGTAAGGCAAGGGGATCTCGGCTACATTGAAAACAATCCTTTCCGTCATGTGGTTCAACTCGCCTCCGAATGTCACGAGTAGCGTGACCTTTCACTTTGGCTGGCTCCTCCCCGGGTTAACCCCTTGGAACGTGCCCGTTTCCTCGTGGTCTCCATCAGGGATCTGTAGCCTTTTGACCACAATAGGCGAGATCAAGTTCAGGCCGGCCCCGTCGTAAACCAACATCTTTGTCACCTTGAGGTTGCGGATTATTGGCGAAACCAACAATGGCAAGCACCCTACCGCAGTAGTGTGGTCGGGGTGGTCCTCGGTGTCGAAGATGATGGGCGTGCTGGACCATTTCAGCGGCCTCCGTGCGTCAAATGATGGCTCCACCGCCGTAATCTCACGCGTCCACTGCTTGATTTGGCGGTGGGACGTATGCAGCGAGGCGCCACCATCGACGCACATGGCCTCTGTGGCTTTCTGAAACTCGTGGTCGCCGGACTCGTTTTCCTCGTCATGATCATTGTCTTCCTGCTTCTTGTCGCGACCCCGGGCGGGCCTCTCTTGCTGATTATCCTTGCCGCGGCGGCCTCCTTGGCCGCCACGCTTCTTGCCGGATCCCTCGGCACCATCTGGGCCTTTCTCCTTGTCCCACCGCTCATACTCGGCTTTCTGCTTCTTGGCAAGCAGCTCTACCTGCCGGCAGTTCTGTACGTCATGGCCCTTGGTGCGGTGGATCTTGTAGTACTGCTTGCCGGAGCCTCCTGGCTTGTCGGCGGCCGCCAAGGCCCGGCAAGCGACACACCTGGCAACCTCCTTGCCGGGGTCGCTCGTCTTGGTCTTCTTGGTGGCGCCAGTGTCGTTGGATCCCTCGACGGCAAGCACGGCTTTGCCCTTGCGCTTCCTGTTACGGCGCCGTCCCTTCTTCGCTGGGGTGGCGGTGTTGCCAGTGGAGTCAGTTTCCGTGCCGGCATCTTCGCCGGGGTACTTCCTTCCCTCTTAAGCGCGAGCGCATCGATCGGCCAGGACATAAAGCTCGGCCACATCCTTGACCTTGTTCATCGCTAGCTCTTCACGCATCTTGCGGTTGCGCACATTCTGATGGAACGCACCGATCATGGCGACGGGATGAACATCGGGGATGTTGTACTGCACCCGACTGAACCTTTGGATGTACTTGCGCAAGTTTTCTCCTTCCTTCTGGGGGATGATGTGTAAGTCACTCGCCTGGCCATGAGCTTGGTGACCTCCGGTAAAGGCGCAAAAAAATTCATGGCACAGATCCGCCCAAGAAGAGATGGAATCCACCGGCAAGTGCATCAACCATGACATAACATTAGGCTTGAGTGCCAACGGAAAGTAATTGGCAAGCACCTTATCGTCGCGGGCCCAGCAGCTTGCATCGCGATGGTGTAGATGCTGAGAAACTCTGACGGGTGAGTCTTGCCATTGTACTTCTCGCTAACGTCAGGCTTGAACGTACGGTGGGAGGGCCACTGGAACTGCCGCAGCTCACGGGTGAAAACTGGACAACCCACCTCGTAGGGTAGGCCACCATAGCCTCTCGGTGCTGGGTGGTCCGTAGTGGGTCCTGCCCGCCTGTCCGACCGGTGGCGCGCGTCGTGTCGGCGCTCGATGGTAGTTCGAGCGTCCTCATGAACCCGCTCCCGAAGGACTTGACGCTGATCACGGTTGGTTCACGGGTCGGACGACGCGATGGAGATATCATCACGAGCGTCGTGGCGACGGACCGACGCCCGGGGTGGCCGGGATGGAGGAGGGGAGTGCACCGTGGCCGCGTCGCCTCCGGCACGGTCTACGCTAGCATGCGGTGGCCCGGCGGAGCGACGGCCTACGGGTCCTGCCGGCCGCAACTCATTGTTGTTGGCGATGGCGACGAGGCTCCGGACGGTGGCCCTCCATTCGTCAAGCTTCTCCGCGGCGGGAGGAAAATCGAGGAGCAGCTGCGCGCGTGCTAGGGCTTCCGCTGGCGTGGGTGGCGGCGAAAGCTGGGTGGACTGCGATGCGCCTTAACTTCTAAGAACGTTAGAAGGAGCTGCGTCACTGCCCCGCAGCCGTTCGCCACCTCCGTCAGCACCTTGACGTGCATGCTGGCCCTCCTCATCATGTGATGGGCGCATGGGACTCTTCCCAGGGCGGCGCGCAGGGTCACCGGCAGGGTGACGCTGCCCATCACGCACAACTTTAGAAGAGCGCGCCGTGGGCGCCGGTGTTGGCGTCCTGGAGGTCGCCGTGCCGCCGCCTGGCAGGATGGCGGCGCCCCTGGAGGGCCCCGCGCCGCCTGGGGGGGCCCGACTCCGTCTCTGGAGCCCGTGACTGGTGGCTCGACGCCTGGCGCGCGAACGACACCACTCGTCAGGGCCGGACCGCCAGGGTGATGTGGATGTTCGGGGGCCGCGCCACGGGTTCTCTCCACGACTGGCCCGCTACTGGTCCACACCGTTACTGGCAATCCGGTCCCGGACGAACCGATCGCCGTGGTCGTCTTCTTCTTGGGAGCCATGGCGGTGAAGAACAGCTAGGTCAACTGCTAGACCAGATTCTCAGAATCTGGGCACCCCCTACCTGGCGCACCAAAGATGTCGGTGGGAAACGACACCTATGGGATCACTGGAATCCCTACTAGGGTTGCGGGGCGCTGGATCGTGAGAAGAGCGGGACTAGTGGACAGCACAAAGGGGATTTACCCAGGCTCGGGCCGCAAAGATGCGTAAAACCCTACGATCCTGCTTTGGTGGATGTATTCAATGTTCTGGAGCTCTTGATGTAGCTCTGGGTGCTGCTAGGTTCGAAGGAGCCAAATCCTTCTCCAGTGCGCCATGGGCCTCCTTTTATAGGCGAAAGGGGCTGCCACAGTGGCACATAGAATTGGGAAAGTGCTACAGCGTTGTGAGCTTATCGCTGGTATTACAGGAAAAAGTGCATTTAATGCGAGGCTTAGGTGTCCCTTCACTTTATCGGGGATGGGAGCGAGGCCCGTCCCATCCGTCGCCGCTCCTCCTCGCTTCGACACACGCCCTGGCCAGCGATGCATGCGGTGCCATGTAGGCATGCAGGCAGTTGAGGTGGCACAGTGGTGGAGCCTCCACGAAGGGCTGCATGTTGCCACGCAGGTGCCTGCCTAGCTGGTTGGGTCGGCAGCTGCATGCGAACGGCGGCGGAGACTTGGCTGGCGCGGGCCTGGCAGTGGCTGATACGTCCATTTTGCATCATGCTTTTATATCAATATTTATTGCATTATGGGCTGTTATTTCACGTTATGTCACAATACTTATGGCTATTCTCTCTTATTTTACAAGGCTTACATGAAGAGAGAGAATGCTGGCAGCTGGAATTCTGGGCTGGAAAAGGAGCAAATATTGGAGGCCTATTCTGCACAACTCCAAAAGTCCTGAAACTCCACGGAATATCTTAAAATAAATAAAGAAAAATCATCGCCAAAGATGAAGGCCAGGGGGCCCACACCCTGCTCACGAGGGTGGGGGGCGCCCCCCTAGGGCGCGCCCCCCTACCTCGTGGGCCCCCTGGTGGCTCTCCGACGCCCATCTTCTCCTATATGAAGTATTCCGATGAGAAAAAAATAGAAGGCAACCTCTCGGGACGAGACTCTACTACCACGAGGCGGAACCTTGGCGGAACCAATCTAGGGCTCCGGCAGAGCTGTTCTGCCGGGGACACTTCCCTCCGGGAGGGGGAAATCACCACCATCGTTATCACCAACGCTCCTCTCATCGCGAGAGGGCAATCTCCATCAACATCTTCACCAGCACCATCTCATCTCCAAACCCTAGTTCATCTCTTGTATCCAATTCTTGTCTCCAAGTCCGGGATTGGTGCTAGTAGGTTGCTAGTAGTGTTGATTACTCCTTGTAGTTGATGCTAGTTGGTTTATTTGGTGGAAGATCAAATATTCAGATCCTATATGCATATTATTACCCCTCTGATTATGAACATGAATATGCTTTGTGAGTAATTACGTTTGTTCCTGAGGACAAGGGAGAAGTCTTGCTATTAGTAGTCATGTGAATTTGGTATTCGTTCGATATTTTGATAAGATGTATGTTGTCTAGCCTCTAGTGGTGTTATGTGAACGTCGACTGCATAACACTTCACCATTATTTCGGCCTAGAGGAAGGCATTGGGAAGTAATAAGTAGATGATGGGTTGCTAGGGTGACAGAAGCTTAAACCCTAGTTTATGCGTTGCTTCATAAGGGTTTGATTTGGATCCATATGTTTCATGCTATGGTTAGGTTTACCTTAATACTTTTGTTGTAGTTGCGGATGCTTGCAATAGTGGTTAATCATAAGTGGGATGCTTGTTCAAGTAAGAATAGCACCCAAGCACCGGTCCACCTACATATAAATTATCAAAGTACCAAACGCGAATCATATGAGCGTGATGAAAACCGCTTATCATTTCCTTCCTCCTTGTTGGCTTCGACACTCTTACTTATCGAAAGGACTACGATAGATCCCCTATACTTGTGGGTCATCAAGAATCTTTTCTGGCGCCGTTGCCGGGGAGTGTAGCGCCTTTGGTAGGTGGAATTTGGTAGGGAAAAATTTATATAGTGTGCTGAAATTTTCTGTCACTTGTTACTATGGAAAGTAATTATCTGAGGGGCTTGTTCGGGGTATCTTCACCCCGTCCAGTAGAGCAAAGAGTTGCTCCTCAACCTACTGAACCTACTGAACCTATTGAAAATGAAACTCCTTTTGAAATTCCTTCGGGTATGATGGAAAAACTGCTAGCTAACACTTTTACAGGAGATGGAACCAAGCATCCTGATGAACATCTACTCTATGTGGATGCAGTTTGTGGACTATTTAAGCTTGCAGGTATACCCGATGATGTTGTTAAGAAGACGGCCTTCCCTTTATTGTTGAAGGGAGACGCATTGACATGGTACAGGCTATGTGATGATATGATATCATGGAACTATAAAAGATTGAAATTGGAATTTCATCAAAAGTATTACCCTATGCATCTTGTTCATCATGATCGCAATTATATATATAATTTTTGGCCTCGCGAAGGAGAAAGCATCGCTCAAGCTTGGGGGAGGATTAAATCAATGTTATATTCATGCCCCAATCATGAGCTCTCAAGAGAAGTAATTATGCAAAGTTTTTATGCTCGGCTTTCTGATAACAATCGCACCATGCTCGATACTTCTTGTGCTGGCTCTTTTATGATTAAGACTATTGAATTTAAAAGGAATTTATTGGATAGAATTAAATGCAACTCTGAATATTGGGACCTCGATGAAGGTAACGAGTCAGGTATGACACCTAAGTTTGATTGTGTTAAATCTTTTATGGATACCGATATTTTCCGTAAGTTTAGCACTAAATATGGACTTGACTCTGAGATAGTAGCTTCTTTCTGTGAATCTTTTGCTACTTATGTTGATCTCCCCAAGGAGAAGTGGTTTAAATATCATCCTCCCATAGAAGTAAAAGTAGCTGCACCTATTAAAGTTGAAGAAAAGATTCTCACTTCTAATGATCCTATTGTTCCCACTTCTTATGTTGAGAAACCACCTTTCCCGTTAGAATGAAGGATCATGCTAAAGCTTCAACTGTTGTTTGTAAAAGCAATATTAGAACTTATACACCTCCTGAGTAAGTCAAAGTAGAACCTAATATTGATATTGTTAAAGATCTCTTGTCTGATAATATTGATGGGCATGTTATTTAATTCCGTGGTGAAACTGCTAGAATTGCTAAACCTTGTGCTAGAGATAAACATAGACCTGTGGTAGGCGTGCCTGTTATTTCTATTAAAATAGGAGATCATTATTATCATGGCTTATATGATATGGGTGCCAGTGCTAGTGTTATACCTATTACCTTGTACGAAGAAATTATGCACGATATTGCACCTGCTGAGTTAGAAGATATTGATGTTACAATTAAACTTGCCAATAGGGATACTATATCTGCAATAGGAATTGTTAGAGATGTTGAAGCCTTGTGTGGAAAAACCAAATATCCCGCTGATTTTCTTGTTCTTGGTTCTCCACAAGATAGCTTTTGTCCCATTATATTTGGTAGACCCTTCTTGAATACTGTTAATGCTAAGATAGACTGCGAAAAGAATGTTGTTACTATTGGCTTGGATGATATGGTTCATGATTTTAATTTCTCTAAGTTTAGTAAACAACATCGTGAGGAAGAATTGCCTAGTAAAGATGAGATTATTGGTCTTGCTTCTATTGCCGTACCTCCTAGTGATCCTTTAGAAGCCTATTTGCTAGACCATGAAAATGATATGTTCATGAATGAAAGAAGGGAAATAGATGAAGTATTTTTTAAACAGGAACCTATTCTACAACACAATTTGCCTGGTGAAATCCTAGGGGATCCTCCTCCACCCAAGGCTGATCCCGTGTTTGAGCTTAAACCGTTGCCTGATAATCTTAAATATGCTTATCTTGATGAGAAGAAAATATATCCTGTCATTATTAGTGCTAACCTTTCAGAGCATGAAGAAGAAAGATTATTGAAAACTCTGAAGAAGCACTGTGCCGCTATTGGATATACTCTCACTAGTAGAAAAAGGGTCAAACGTGAAGCACAATAGTGCCGGTTTGAATTTCAGCCGGCACTAATGTGTACAATAGCACCGGTTCGTGGCGGCGATCAATAGCACCGGTTCGTGGCGAACCTTTAGTACCAGTTCATGCCACGAACCGGTACTAACGGGGCTGTGTCAGCCTGCGGTCAGGCTATGGCCCCACCATCACCATTTAGTGCCGGTTCGTACCACGAACCGGTACTAATGAGGTTATGGCAAGCTGTTTTTAGTCCCACCTCGCTCCCCTAATAAGCCTTTTACCACCTTAAATATGTTATTTCTCAAACTATCACAAGCACTTGGTCTTCATTGAACTCTATGTGTAGAATTTGTGGCCGCAATATGAGTCTTCATCGGTTTATAAATCGTTGATGACTCATATTGACAATTCAGATTGTACACACAAAGATCATTGATGATCAAAGTATTTTTGATGTTATAAGATCATATCGACAGTTTAGACTGTAAAGAAATATAAGATCATGATGTAAATGCTCTTATATTTTTTGCGTTCAGTATGCACCATTCAAAGCGACGCCATCAACTTTCAACCATTTCTGCCTTCATTTGCTATTTTCATGCATTCAATGATTTGTTTTGAGAACTAAATGACCTGGAAATTGAAAAGCAATACAAATGAACTCTGAAAAAGTTGGAACTTGGCATGGTATCATCATTTCACCCACATAGATTGTTCAAAAAAGTAGAGAGGGTTACGGCAAAAACTGGATGCACTTCGTTTACAAAAACTGGACAATCTCTTTCGAAGTATTCAGGTTTCTGACGAAATTAAGCTCATCTGTTACAAAGGCACTTCATTTTTTTAAACTTATTACAACTCCAGACTTTTTGTGCATTCAGTATGCATCATTCAAAGCGACGCCATCAACTTTCAACCATTTCTGCCTTCATTTGATATTTTCATGCATTTAATGATTTGTTTTGAGCTAAATGACACTAATTAAATTTTGTGCAGGCAGCGCACCACCTTTAGTACCGGGTGGTGGCTCCAACCGGTACTAAAGGGTGACCGGTACTACAGTTTCTTAGTAAGCTGTTTTTTAGTCCCACCTCGCCAAGAGAGAGGGACTAGGAGCGGTTTATAAGCCCTGAGTGCAGAGACGATGAAGAAGAGGCTCAATGCTCACGTTGCTTAGCTTCAAGCCTTTAGGAATATGGTAGATTGCACGGAGCTACGCGCAGTGCAGTTTACACTATTCCGAAAGGCTTGAAGCAAATTAACGAGCATTGCACCTCTTCTTTATTTTTAATAACTTATTACAACTCTGGACTTCTTCTGTTATGGCAAAAACTAATTGCACGTCGACATTTCTTTTTTTAAGTTATAACTCCAGACTTTGACCATCAAGTTTTGCAGAAGAAGAAGAAGAAGAAGAAGAAGAAGAAGAAGAAGGAGGAGGAGGAGGAGGAGGAGGAGGAGGAGGAGGAGGAGGAGGAGAAGAAGAAGAAGAAGAAGAAGAAGAAGAAGAAGAAGAAGAAGAAGAAGAAGAAGAAGAAGAAGAAGAAGAAGAGGAAGAAGAAGGAGAACAAGGAGGAGGAGGAGGAGGAGGAGGAGGAGGAGGAGGAGGAGGAGAAGAAGAAGAAGAAGAAGAAGAAGAAGAAGAAGAAGAAGAAGAAGAAGAAGAAGAAGAAGAAGAAGGAGGAGGAGGAGGAGGAGGAGGAGGAGGAGGAGGAGGAGGAGGAGGAGGAGGAGGAGGAGGAGGAGAAGAAGAAGAAGAAGAAGAAGAGGAAGAAGAGGAGGAGGAGGAGGAGGAAGAAGAAGAAGAAGAAGAAGAAGAAGAAGAAGAAGAAGAAGAAGGAGAAGAAGAAGAAGGAGGAGGAGGAGGAGGAGGAGGAGGAGGAGAAGTTTTGGTTTGGTTATGCCTTGAAGTGTAAGGAGATGGCCAGTTAAACTATTGTAATGTTTCTATTCCAGAGATATCTCTATATACCTTGAGGATGCTAGCTATGTTGAGTTTGGAATTTTATTAGGGATGCTAACCTCTTTAGCTAGAGAGTGGTGTAGCTTGTACTAAGACATCTCGACCGCTGGATGATCTTTCACATGTGTTGTTCCTTGCTTAGGATTTCTGGACATGCCTAGTGAGGTATCTGGATGTATCATCAGTTAGCATTGTGCCATTCAACTGTTCCCGTGGCTCTTCATACAATTGTGAGTGTGCATTTCTTCAAAGCTATCCAGGTGTGCACACCACCACTTCGTGATGCCATTCTAATTCGCTGGTGACATCGTTATTGTTTTCAATTCTGGGTTGCTTTTTGTGTATGGAAGTGGTGTCACTATGTCGCAAGTTGTCTTTGGGCTGGGCCAATAGCATTGAGGTGTCATGGTTTGGTCTCGGCCTATTGGAGCTTTTTGTCTATGGTGGTGATGTTTCTCGTGCAATGTGCATCCCATTGTTTCTATCTCTGTCTTTGTGGTGGTTGTTCAAAGTTTTGGTCAAGTTGGTGCATTAGGTGTAGTTTATGTATTCATTTCCTTTTGATGGTGTTCTTGTATTGTTTCGATGATGTGGTGATGCACCTCTTTGTGCACTCGCTTGGGGGCATCTTATTTTTTGGTTGTGTCACTTCTCTTGTTTTCCATGTGTGCTCTTGTTTAGTTGAACATATCTTTTGAAGAGATTTAAGGCTTTGTAGGAAAAAAAAGGTTGGAAATATTTAGTTGTGGACCCCCCCCCCCCCCCCCCCCCGGGACCACTGGAAATGTAGTTTCTCAATTTTCTCTTTTAAAAATCAACCTTGTTAACATTTTCTTATAATTGTTGAAAATTGATGCGGAACGAACCTCTAATTTTTGTTTGGTGTTTCACAATTTTTTTATTCGTGTGCAACTATGTAATACATAGTGGGATGATTGGACAATCGATCATAAACAATTTGGGTATATTATGGTTTTATGCCTACATTGCTAACATGGCTCCACAATTTGAAGGGAACAATAATGTCAAATCAACAAATGTTATTTGTTAAGATCTTTTGGAAGATTTAAGTGTGAAAGCTATGGAACCAAACTCTTCTACTTTATTTCATATTACCAACTCTGGATATATTGGTACCAACCAATTGTGTGCCAAGCTAGCTATAGTAAATACATCAATTTGAGCTAGCTCTTTGTACCGTACTCCTGGAGTGTGTGTAGTTATATATAGTACACACATACACGCGCTCCACAATTTAGTTGCGCTAGCACCAGAAATAGATGGCGTATATGGGTTAGCATACAAGTGGTCAATCTATTGCATACCACTGCCGTATGGGATTGCTTAAGTGTACGCAGATCAGGCATATGTATAGGAAAGGGAGGCACCAGGGAACTAGGGGAGACCACGTGCCCTAAAGCAAGAATGACCAGATTTCCTTCAACCACATACTCCCTCTCTCTCAGTTTACAAGGCGTGCGTGTACCCCTAAGTCGTCAATTTGACCAACCTAATACAAGTAATATATTACAAAAAATACACCAATATAAACTTCAGATGTTCTATTTTTAAAAGATATAATTTTTGTGTTATATAGTTTATATTAGGCCGATCAAATTGGCAACCTAGATATACGCGTAGGACTTGTAAACTGAGACGGAGGGAGTGAAACCTCGTTTGCCCATCTTGAAGATACTATTGATGGCTCGTCGAGCACCCATCTTAACTTCCCTTCAGTTTTGATGGTAAACTACTCTCTTAGTTTGTGGTGTGAGAGACTCATTACATGGTGGCAGTGGCAGAGGCAAGGTCTGACTAACGGCTTGGAAAGCGTGGCAACAAGTTGCCAAGCCGACAAGTTTCAAGTCTTTCCTTTTTTGTTCGGGATTGACCACCCCTTTTACAGCCACGAAGCATGACTTGATGAAAGATTTTGTGACCTTTTCCCTCCGTCCCAGACATGTCTTTTTGTTAGGGAATCCCAGACATGTCTTTGTGCGCAAGAATGTCCAATCAACATGTGTCAAAATTACTTAATATTATTGCTGCACTAATAGCCAATTAGTTTACTAAAAACGTATGTTGGTGAGAGACATGTACTATAATTATATACCTATTCTTTATGTATCATATTTTCACAAGCATTTAGTATCGCAATAGCAAAACCATGAAAATTTACTTCACGTCTAAGGTCTCTTCTTCAAGTCTACGATGAAGTTGCGCCAGGGAAAATAAGGGAGCAACTAATTAACGAGCGCTCCTTCGGGAGCCTCGCAACGATGAGCGCCACTTGTCGCGCTCTCAGCTATTTGCCACGTGTCGCGCTCTGGACGCTCCCTCCGGATTTTATTTTTTTATATTTTTTCGCACACATTTTCGGCTTTTTAAACGTTTTTTTTGTTTTTTTTTGTCGTTTTGGTTTTCCAACGGTCTTCCCTAGCTTTTTGACCAAAAAAATTTCTTCGAAAAAAAATATTTTGTTCGCAAAAAACACATTTCCTTTGCGCGAGTCACGGTTTTGTTTTCGCGAGAGGCACGGTTGTGCTTTCGCAAGAGGCACGGCCATGCCTCTTGGAAACGGAAGAAAAACGTGTTTTCTGTTTTTTTCCTTTCGCGTGAGGCACGGTTGTGATTTCGTGAGAGTCACGGCCGTGCCTCCTTGGAAACGGAAAAAAACATATTTTCTATTTTTTCTTTCGCGAGAGGCACGGTTTTGCTTCCGCGAGAGGCACGGTTGTGCTTTCGCGAGAGGCACGGGCATGCCACTTTCGGAAAGGGAAAAAACGCGTTTTCTGTTTTTTTTTTCTTTCGCGAGAGGCACGGTTTTGCTTCCGCGAGAGGCAAGGTTGTGATTTCGTCAGAGGCACGGGCGTGCCTCTGACGGAAAGGAAAAAATCCGTGTTCCTGGTTCGGTTTTTTCGTCCGGTTTTTTCGTGGAAAAAAGTTCATCAAAACCTATCAACATGGGATGTAGTTTTGAAGATCTCGATGCGAGGAATCCAACAGCAAAAGCGGTTCGAGATTTGGACGCACGGTTTAAGAGATAAAACGTTTTGAATAAACAGATCTACCAAAAAAGGGAAACACCCAGCGCGCCACTTGTCGCAACCTGGGAAAGTTGGAGTGATCTCCGCAAGGAGTACTTCTTAATTAGTGATTTCAGGAAAATAATAGAATAGTAATGTGACTATTTCATATCTACCTGGGCCTAATCTAGTCCATAGAGAATTTCGCAACAACATTTATAAGAAAAAGGGCCGACAACATGGAGGGCGAATATCGCACAAGGCACTCGCGGAATTCCCCTATGCTCGTTGAGTCGAACTGTCCACTTTCAAGCATGACAACAGGTGGGTGCCAACTGGTTCCGGGAACCTTCTATACCTGAACCGGGTTTTTTCTCTTTATTTCCTGGGTTTTCTTCACTGTCTTTTTCTGTTCTTTCTTTTTTTCATTTTTCTTCGATATTGTTTTTTCTTTTCCTTATTAAGCTATTCAAAAAGTTCAAATATTGTTCACAGTTTTTCAAAAATGTTCTTGTTCTCAAAATTTGTTCATATTTTCCAAATTTTGTTCACAATTTCAAAAAAAAAAATCCTGTTTTCACATTTTTGGTTACAATTCCGAAGAAGTTCAAAGATTCCAAATTTAGTTCACATTTTCAAAATTTTGTACGCAATTTCAAAAAATGTTTGGAATTTTAAATTTTGTTCATGTCTTCAAAAACTGTTTGGAGTTTTGTTCATGTTCTAAAAAATGTTCGAAATTTTAGAATTTAGTTAACATTTTCAAAAACTGTTCATGATGTTAAAACAAATTCGGAATTTCCCAAGAAAATCATGTAGAGAAGTGTTTCGAGTTTCAAAATTTTGTTCTCATTTTCAAAAAAAAATCACATTTTCAAAAAAATGTTCCGAATTTATTTTTTCTGTTTGTGTTTTCAAACAAGTTTAGAATTACATATTTTGTTCCTCTTTCTAAAAAATGTTCGGAATTTATAAATTTGTTTGTGTTTCAAAAAAGTTTGGAGGTTCAAATTTCATGTGTGTTTTCGAAATTTGTTCAAAATTTCAAATATTGTTCATAATTTCACTTTCATGTTCTCGTTTTTCAAAATTTGTTCCAATTTTTCAAAGATTATTTTGTGTTTTCAAAAAATTACTCGCATTTTCAAAAAATATTGGAATTTAATAAATTGTATGTGTTTCTTAATTTCTTTGAGTAATGTTGACTTACACTGCTATTCTTTCGTATTTGTCAAAAAATGCTTGGCATTAAATAGAATTATTCTACATTTCATGAAATGTTTCAAAAAAAAATCTAATAATATTCTGATCCTCCCCTTCAGTTAATTTCTTAGCATTTGGGTGGCGTAATAGTCACACAAACTCACAAGCTCCACTGGCTAGCTAGATTCCTTCGCGAGCAGGTTGTTGCGAATTTGATTCCTTTTTATGGCTGGGATCAGTCGGTAATATTTTGCAACCTCGGCGGAAATTTGTGTGACGGACGGATAGAAACCTTTCTCCATTTATGAGTAGGCATATGGATTGTACTGCTGGTTTATGTACTTTCCAGCCGGTTGGTTTGGTTTTTGAAATGAGTTTTTCATTTAGGTTTTTCCAAATTTTGTTGCAAAAATTTCTAAGCTTTTCTTTAAAAATATAATGTTTTTGTGGATCTTAAAAACTAAACAAACAATGTGACGAGGAAACATTCGGGCTTGTACTATTTATAGGTTCCTTGTTTGTCGGCGGCTTCGGCACTGCAATATCTATATATAGATAATAAATTTACTAGTCAGCCGGCCGGGGATATAATCTCAGTCATACCAAAGTCATTGGATTTCTTGCATCAAGATTTATGCGTCTCCACAAGTGGGCTGGTTGGTATGCGATGGTTGCCTTTTGTCTTTAGACAAGCGCACATGGCTGACCATCCAACACTGTAGGCATCATAAAACAGTAAAATCTCTACTATTAAAACAGAATCGAACGGCGTGTAGGCTTTTCTTTTCTCTCTCCCAAGGCTTCCTGAAAAAGCATTCCTCCCCTTGGTCTCCATCAACGAGCATGGGGATTCGCCTCCCCTCCGCCTGCCGCTTCGGCGGCGCGAAGGAGAATCTTGGTGTCTCGACTCCCGCTAGTAGATAGGTAGGGTTTAGTTATGGTAGGGGTGGTGTTTGGACGAATGGCGGCACTCCTTCTTTGAGTCAGTCTTCCGGGCTCCGACCCTCCTCAAGTTCGTCTGATCTTGTCGCAAGTTTTCAGCAGCCATCGGTTGCACTAGAGTGTGACACACACCTTGTCTTGCATCTTTCGATCATGAGTTAAATCTCCTTCATTTTTTTATTGCGGACTAGCTGCGGACAGTTGGCGCACTACAGTTGGCGCACTACAGTTGAGCGCAACTTCTTGCCCATTGCGTATTACATGGAACATTGACGAATGGAAGTTGATGATATATTGTAATAGCTACACTCTCGTTAGACTAACATAAGGACAATTGTTAGCTCTATGGATTTCACAAATGTTACCGTGAAATGAAATGAGTCGACAAATCAACCTTGATGAGCCATCTATCATGGGCCTCTTGCTTGCAATGTAAAAGCGAGAGCCTTCAAATTTCATATATCTTTGGATATTTAATTTGGTTATGCAAGCATTTGCTATTGTCTGCCAAAAATTGATACATGGTACCTACTCTGATCTAATTAACAAGATATATTGGAACCTACCAAGTACATACCAAGCTAGTAAATACAGCAATTGGAGATAGCTCTTGTACCTTGTCGGTGTGGCTATATATAGCCCACGCACATATATTCACAATGTAGTCATGTTAGCAACAAAAATGATCTAACAGTGTTAGCGTACAAACATTCAATGTATCAGGTGAGCAACCCCTACAAAATTAGATTATTCAAGTAAATGTACATCAATGACATATGTATGAAAAGTAGGAACAGGTAAATCAGGGGAAACCATATGCTTCGAAACTAGAAGGAAATTGACTGCCTCGACATGGCATCTAGATAACACAACCTACAGACAATGACCACTCTTCTTGCCATAGCCTGGCGGAAGAGAAGCTATAATCATGTTTTCACCAACTCTTGACCAATTAGGAACCCGAGTTTCTCCAAGCTGTGCACATAACCAATTACCTTATTTAAATGTTGTCCGAATGGATTGCCTGCCCTCAGTATGCATTCTAAAGGTTCTACTAAGACATTATACTAATCAGTTCTAGCTTGTGCCTGGAAAATGCACTTGAGACTCTCGATCATATCGTAAGCCTTGACATTCTTGAATTGTTTAATTGTTGTTTCAAATTTGGTAATTTAGGCAAGCATCAAACATTTGATCTCAGTACTATTCACCACATGATATCGGATATGCATTCTTAACACTAGCAGTTGCATCATCATGTTCTTCTGGTTCCATATAGGCACACATTATTCAGTAGCTGCAACATTTGGTCTTTCGATCTGCAATTAATACTATACATATACATATAACCTATACTTTTGTTTCTACTCATAAGATTTCCAAAAGAACCTGGACTAGTAGTAGTGCATTTTTTTTGTAGTCCTTTTGCTATCCCAAAAAATGAAAACATAAACATCAGTAGTGTAGTGTGTGTTGCTTTGATAAGGATTATCCCGTTCCCATAGGACATTAGCTTTCTTTTCCAATTGCTAAGCTTCTCGAAACAATCTTCTGCCACAAATCCGTAGTGGTCTACTTCACGACCAAGGCCTCTGGTTCAAGTCAAGGATGGTCATGTGCTCTTGGGAAAATAATAGAATAAACATGTGACTCTTTCATAGGTACTTGGTCCTAAGCTAGTCCACTGAGAAAATTTGCAATGATTAAGGAGAGGGTGAACTGCGTGGGAGTAGGTTGTAGTCACGGGGTACAAAGATAACCCACAACCATTTGTTGTATTCTTTAAGTCAATCGCTTGTAGTACATGCTAGAATGAGATGAGATTCAGCAGGCTTTATAGTAAAAAAAAAGATTGGAAATTTCTAGGTGAGGACCCTCGGACTACTCGAAAAATAATTTCTTAAATTTCTCATTTAAAAATCAACATTGATAAAACAATTGTATAATTTTTGAAACCGATGACAAGGTATAAATGGTCTCTTCTATTACTTATTTTGGTGTCTCACATTTTTTATTTTTTTCACAACGGGGCATTTCATAGTGGGATGCTTGGACGATGAACCGACCACAATTTGGTTAAGTTGTGGTTTTATGCCACATTGCTAACATAGTGTACAATTGAAAGCTAACAGTAATGTCAAATCAACATATGTTATTTGTTAAGATCTTCTGGCAAATTTAAGTTTGAAAGATATGGAACCATAATCTTCTACTTTATTTGACATGGCCAACTCTGGCTTGACTAACAAGATGTATTGAAGCCAGCCAACTGTGGCTCAAGCTAGGTATAGTAAATACAATAGTCTGAACTAGCTCTTTACACCGTTACCCCGGAGTATGCGTTTTTTTAGGGGCCCCGGAGTGTGCGTTGCTATATATAGTTCACAGATATATGCACTTCACAATTTAGAGCGCTAGAAACCGAAATAAAAAGGATTTATAAGGGCTAGTGTACAAGCGTCCAATAAGTTGCGTACCACTATCGCATGGGATTGCACAAGTACCGTACATCAGTCATATATGTATAGGAAAAGGAGGCACGGGGGAATTAGGGGAGACCTCGTGGAATCAGCATTGAAGCAAGAATGAGCATGCTTCCTTCAATCATGTGGAACCTAAGCCCTGTTCGGATCCTCTCCGCTCTACAACTGCAACTCCTGCAGCGGAGGGAGCACCAGCACAGTCGCGCGTAGCGACCCAAACCGAGCTCCTCACGGGGAGCAGAGTTACGAGACTAGAGATGTTCCTAATAGGCAGCTAGTGTGCAAAGCTGGACGAATTGGTTATTGGCCCGTCGAGCATCCTTCTTAACTTTCCTTCTCTTTTGATGGTAACTATCCTCTTAGTTTGTGATGTGAGACACTCAGCAGAGGGTGGTGGTGACAGAGGCTTGATCTAACAGCTTGGAAAGCATGACAACGAGTTTAGAAGCCGACCGATTTCGAGTCTACCAGCTGGAGCCACGGCACCAGAAATCCCCTCCCCTCCACCGACCGCCAAAGCGCCAGGCGGGGAAGGGGGGCGGTGTGGGAGGGGGGAGTGGGGGGAGGAATCCACGACCGGCAGCGTGGAAACTAGAGAGTGCACATCGCACAAGGCACACGCGGCTGCTTCACACCGGTTCAATTGGTTGATGTCTCGCCCGTAACAAGAATGATTTCATCTTCGTTCCCAATGCTAGGGTCTCCGTTTCAAGTTACTGAGTAGCTTGCCGTCACCGTTAACATCCACGCTTGGGCTGGACAGTAGGCACCAATCTCAGCCTTGGATTGATCAAGATCGCTCCTGATGTAGTACTCCCTTCGTCTTGATGTATTAGACATCTAACGAAAATCAAATAATCCCAAAACACAAAGATGCGAAACAGTAATACTAGTTGCGTGCATATTAATTTGACCTCATCTATTAATTGAAGGACCAATGCATGCAATTTCTATGGCACACTATTGCGATTTGAAGAGGTCTTCTAGTTAATAGCATGTTTTTAGTTAAGAAATGAATAATGTGATTGGCTTCCTCCGTGATTCAATTTTTTCCTAACCCAATCTCTTCGCTCCTAGGTTGCAGTGCACCTTCTAAGATATCTAATGCTCCTAGGCGGAAGAAGTATTATTTTTATGGAAAATGTTTCAAGCCAACCGGCCGACCGAGCGCTCGCATCGTTGAATGTGATAAGGATCCCCCCGCACCCACACGTGCCTGGTGGGCTCCCCGTAGCACTCCCTGCTGGCTCAGCCTTATTCCTTTCCGCGATGTCTTCTTCATGCGTCCCTCTTCTCGTACGAACACATGCAGGACCCCGCACCAGCACCACAAGGAACCCTCCTTCCCCTTTTTGACTCAACGCCGCTGTCGGTGTACTAAAGTAGGGGGTACCTTAGTACCCCGAACTTGTGCACGGGCAGTCGCAGCGACCCGCGGCGGGGCTTGCCGGGCATCCGCCAAGACCCTCGACGGTTGCTTAAGATGCCATTCGAGAACAGAGTACTAAAGCTAAAAGCCCCGGCAAGAGGAGCTTGCTGGGAAGGCCAACCAAGGCCCCGGCAAGAGGAGCTTGCCGGGAAGGCCAACCAAGGCCCCGGCAAGAGGAGCTTGCCGGGAAGAATACAAGGCCCCGGCAAGAGGAGCTTGCCGGGAAGGACAAAGGCCCCGGCAAGAGGAGCTTGCCGGGAAGGCCAGCTAAGGCACTTCAAGAAACTTGCCACGACGCCCCGCGCGTCCCGGCAAGGCCCGGCGAGCGGCAAGCTTGCTGGTGCGACAAGACAAGGGCTGCGGCAAGGCACTTGCCGCGGCAAGGCCGCCACTCCGCGCCCACGCTCCAGCGCATCCGACGACGTGTCGCCACAGGGTCGCTCCTGGTGCACGTGGCGGGTAGTTGTGCAGCATGGCGGTGCGAGGTGGCAAGCGAAGCTGACAAGGAGGCCATCATGGCGATCGGTGGCGCTTCTAACGGTCGTTTCCTTGCACTGTTGGGGCGACCGGACGGGCATTAAATGCCCTTGTCCCCTGCTGTCAGAGTTAGGTAGGGGACACTGTTGGTAGTAGTTGTACCAACCCGCGTTTTTACCTTTCTACCCCTCTTTCTACGCTGCCACCTGTCGGTGACCCCTTTAGCCTATAAAAAGGAGGCCCATGCGCACGTAGAAGGGGTTCGGTTCCTCGGTTCGGCTGATTCTGCGCCACGCCCGCTCTCTCGAGCAAGAACAGAATACAAACACACAAAGCAGCAGTAGGAGTTTTATCTCTCCGGAGAGCTCCGAAGCTGGGTAAAAATCCCCCGTGCGCTCTCTCGCCTCGATCTGCTCTGCGTGCGCCCTCCGCTTCCTCGCCGGACAAACAAAGGGGCCCTCCTGCCCCATAGGTGCTCGTGGCCCTCAGTTCCCCACGACATCTCTGGCGCGCCAGGTAGGGGGGCGTCGAGGTTGTGCGTATCTGATCCGGCGTCTACGCGCGCTACATCAACATCTTCGTCGACATGCCACCAAAGAAGAAGACTTTGGAAGTGGCCGCTCCGTCTGCGACTTCCCTACCACCACCGGAGCAAACGGGCGGTGGGGCAGACGCCGGCGAAGGAGCGGGCGCCGGCGGGAGGACGCGCGTCGTCACCCGGTCCAAGGACAAGGCCCCACAAGGTTCAGCTTCTGCATGCCCACCGCACCCCTCCCAGGAGGTGCAAGATCAACAACGCCACGGTGCTCCTAGCACCGTGCTCGCCTTGGAACAAGGCCAAGCTGGTGGGTCGCGGGACGCTCAAGGCCAGCATGCACGCCAACACGCTGGCACGAGCGCAGTGCGGTCGCCTGTGCGAGATTTTGCTCCTTCTAACACTGTTAGAAGTTTGAGCATGTCTCGCACCTCGCGTCGCTCGCCACCGCCGCCCAAGACTCCAAAGGAAGCGCTGGCCGAAGCCCAGCTGCTTCTAGATTACCCTCCAGCGCCGGACAAGATCGACGACTGGAGGGCCGCCATTTATAGCCTCATTGGCTTCGCCAACGGCGACAAGCCCCGGTAACCGAGCACATCAAAGCCCCGGCAAGACGCCCAGGCGCAAGCTGATGCCGACAAGACTGCTGAGGGTGCCATCACTGCGTGCTCCCCGCCCCGAAGGCCAAGATCGCCGACTCGCCGGGCCAACCTCGACACCGACTCCACCGCGTCGTCGGGCCCGCGAGCTCGCCGCGATCAACGCCAAGTTCTCCAAGAACGACGACACGAAGACGCTCGCACTCGCATCGAGCGTCGAAGAGAAGCGCGACGTCAATCTGACCGACGCGCTGGGCCCACTGTCGACATGCATGCGCCAGGGGAACCCGGCGACTTGCCGTACGCGGCAGGTTGCCCCGCGTTCACCCGTGAGCTGCGGCAAGTCCAGTGGCCCAATACCAAGAACTTCAAGCCAGACGTGCCCGAGAAGTACGATGGCAGGATACATCCGTCGGAGTTCCTCAGCGTCTACACCATCGCGGTGCAGGCTGCCGGGGGACGCGACGATAAGATCCTCGCCAACTACTTCCCACTGGTACTCAAGCCCAACGTCAGATCTTGGCTCATGCACTTGCCGGACAACTCCATCTCTTCGTGGGCGGACTTGTGCCATCAGTTTGTTGGCGCCTTCACAGGCGGCCACAAACCCCATGGCCAGGAGAGTGATCTTCACCTGCTCGCCCAGAAGGAGGGAGAACCCCTGCGCAAGTATATACAGAGATTCAGTCAGGTGCAGCGCAACATCCCAGACGTCCACCCTGCCGCAGTTATCAGCGCGTTCCATCAGAACGTGCATAACCGCAGGATGAGGGAGGAGATGGCGATGTGCAAAATCAGGGATGTCAGCGAGCTATATGCTCTGGCCGACAAGTGTGCACGGGCTGAGGAGGGGAGGAGACTCCCCGGAGAGAATGCTGCAGTAGAAGGATTTGACAGTGAGGACGCCCCTCCGGCAAAGAGGAAAGGGAGGCGGAATAACAGAAAGAGGAAGGTTAAGGACGTGCTAGCTGTTGAGCAATCCAGCAGCGGAGGCGGTTCCGAGAAGGCCAGAGCTGGTGATTCCGGCAAGGCTGTGGTGGCCGCCGACAAGCAGGATGGCTGCGGCAAGCAGTATTGCAAGATCCACCGCACCAAGGGCCATGACCTCCAAGCCTGCAAGAAAGTTGAGCAGATGGCGGAGCTACAGAAAGCTGAATACGAGCGCCGCGACAAGGAGAAGGCCCGGAAAGGTGGCGGAGGATCCGGCAAGAAGTATCCTGCCCGGGGAGGGCGCCGCGATAAGGCCAAGCCGCGGCAAGGAGACAGGCCTCCCCGCGGCCGTGACAAGGACGAAGACGAAGATGAGGACGATGAGGTGGAGGAAGATGAGACTGACGAGCAAGAGTTCCAGAAGGCGACAAAGGTATTGTGTGTCGACGGCGGTGCTTCTCTGCAGACCTCGCACCGCCAACTCAAACAGTGGGTGCGGGAAGTGAACGCAGCAGAACCGTCCGTTGAGTCGCGCAAGCCCCTGAAGTGGTCTAGCACGCCCATCATCTTCGACATTGAAGATCACCTGATCGCACCACTGCGGTCGGGTGCTTGCTGATGTTGGTTTCACCAACAATCCGCAATCTCAGGGTCACGAAGATGCTGGTTGACGGCGGGGCCGGCCTGAATCTGATCTCCTCCGCAGTGCTCAAGAAGCTTCAGATCCCCGACAGCGAGCTCGAAGAGACTGGGACCTTTCAAGGAATAATCCCGGGAAGGAGCAAGCCGAAGGGAAAGATCACACTGCCAGTGACATTTGGCAGCGAGCTGAATTTCAGGACAGAGAGAGTCACATTTGACGTTGCTGATTTCCCATTGCCCTACAATGGGATACTTGGCCGTCCAGCGTTCGCCAAGTTCATGGCAGCCTCTCACTATGCTTATAATGTGCTCAAGATGCCCGGTCCGATAAGTGTCATTTCTGTCCAAGGCGACAAGAAGGATGCACTCATATGTACCGACAAGATCTACCGGGAAGCAGCAGCCGCAGCAGACGCAAACCACTTGCCGCTGAAGCTCCCGGGGGGAAGAAGAAGACCAAGTCCGGCAAGAGTAGCTCTGATGCCCACTCCGGCAAGTGCACCTCTTCGGAGTGCTGCGCTACCGTCGAGGACGCACCATCGAGCTCCACCGGCAAGTGCAAGAAGGCAAAGATAGCTTCACCACAGACTAAGAAAGTGGCCGCCAAGGAGGACGGCACTGGTGGCACCTTCACCATCAGTGCCATGCTTGATCCTAAATAGGAAAGCGCGCTCGTTGCTTTCCTGCGGGCGAATGTCGATGTGTTTGCATGGCAACCATCTGACATCCCCGGTGTTCCCAGGGAAGTAATTGAGCACCACCTTGCCGTCTGTCCTCACGCGCGGCCCGTCAAGCAGAGAGTTAGAAAGCAAGCAGTAGAGCGTCAAGAATTCATTGCAGAAGAGATCAAGAAGTTGGAAGCAGCAGGCCTGGTCCGAGGAGTGCTCCATCCGACGTGGTTAGCTAATCCAGTAGTCATGCGCAAAGCAAACAGGAAGTGGAGGCTTTGTATTGACTTCACTGATGTTAATAAAGCTTGCCCCAAGGATCCATTTCCCTTGCCGCGCATTGACCAGATTGTCGACTCCACGGCAGGATGTGATCTGCTTTCATTCCTTGATGCATATTCAGGATATCATCAGATCTTCATGGCAGAAGAGGATGAAGAGAAAACAGCGTTCATTACTCCATGTGGCACGTACTGCTTTGTACGAATGCCCTTCGGATTAAAGAATGCTGGTTCAACATTTGCAAGAGTAGTCAGTTATGCTTTTGAGCCACAGGTGCACAGAAATGTAGAAGCTTACATGGATGACATAGTGGTCAAGAGCAAGGACAAAGAGACTTTGATCCAAGATTTGGACGAGACTTTTTGCAAATCTGCGCAGGATCAACCTCAAGTTGAATCCCGAGAAGTGTGTGTTTGGAGTTCCCTCCGGCAAGCTTCTCGGATTCTTTGTGTCCCAGAGGGGGATTGAAGCCAACCCCGACAAGATCAAGGCCATTGAGCAAATCGAAGCACCGAAGCGCGTCAAGGATGTGCGAAGGCTTGCCGGCTGTGTTGCTGCTCTCAGTAGGTTCATCTCTAAGTCTGCTGAGCGCGCCCTGCCCTTTTTCAAAATTTTGAAAAAGGCAGGTCCAATGAAATGGCCTCCGGAAGCGGAGGCTGCGCTGCAAGACCTGAAGAGATACCTATCCTCTACTCCCACACTTGTCGCACCTAAGCCACAAGAGAAGTTGCTGCTATATCTGGCGGCAACCAATCAAGTGGTTAGTGCTGCGTTAGTAGCGGAGAGGGAGGCAGAAGGTGAGCCAGTGACCACAACAATCGAGTCCAGCGACAAGCAGGGGGCTTCCCCGACAAGCTCTGGCCCGACAAGCCCTGATCCAGCAAGTTCCGTTTCCGGCAAAGATGGATCTGCGCAGCCGCAAGAAGAGAAACAGAAGAAGATGGTGCAGCGCCTAGTTTACTTTGTCAGTTCCCTTCTGCAAGGGGCTAGATCAAGGTACTCTGGTGTGTAGAAGTTGCTTTTCGGCCTCCTAATGGCCTCGAGGAAGCTACGCCATTACTTCCAGGCACATGAGATCACAGTGGTCACTCGCTTTCCGTTGAAGAGGATATTGCAGAATCCAGAGGCAATAGGCAGGATTGTCGAGTGGGCACTGGAATTGTCAAGCTTTGGCCTCAAGTTCGAGAGTACCTCAACTATCCAGAGCCGAGCCTTGGCAGAATTCATAGCAGAATGGACGCCAACGCCTGATGAAGAAACTCCGGAGAGGAGCATCCCCGTCAAGGAAGCTAGCAAGGAATGGATCATGTACTTCGATGGTGCCTTCTCGCTGCAAGGCGCCGGTGCGGGCGTACTACTTGTCGCACCCACCGGAGAGCACCTCAAGTACGTGGTCCAAATGCACTTTCCCAAGGAGCAAGCAACAAACAATACTGCAGAGTATGAAGGCTTGCTTGCCGGGCTCAGGATCGCGGCGGAACTTAGGATCAAGAAGCTTATTGTCAGGGGTGATTCACAGCTTCTCGTCCGCCAAGTTAACAAAGATTATCAGAGTCCGTTGATGGAAGCCTACATCGATGAAGTGAGGAAGCTAGAAGAGCATTTTGACGGCCTGCAAATGGAGCATGTCCCAAGAGCTCAGAATGACATTGCAGATGGACTGTCAAAGTGCGCCGCACTCAAGTTGCCTGTGGAACCAGGGATTTTCGTGCTCAAGCTGACTCAGCCATCTGTGACACCATCAACTGGACGGAGCAGAAAAAGAAAGTTGGGTACTGGCGACTACTTTCCGGCAGAGCTCCCCGGAGCCGCCGCCAAGAAAGTCCCCAGGATCAACGCAAGGAGTGCTGAGGAGCAGTCTACTCCGACAAGCCCCAGGGCTTGTTTCGTTGAAGCATACGCCCCCGACAAGCTGTGTCCCGACACGCTTGTCCGGGAACATTACGCTCCGGCAAGATCCCAGATTCTTGCCGTAGAAGCGGAAAGTGCTGAGGAGCAGCCTGCTCCGACAAGCCCCAGGGCTTGTTTCGTTGAAGCAGACGCTCCCGACAAGCTGTGTCCCGACACGCTTGCCGGGGAGCATCACGCTCCGGCAAGACCTCAGATTCTTGCCATAGAAGCGGATGTTCCCGCAGCAGCATTCGCGCCTTTAGTCCTTGTCGTCGAGCCACAGGCTCCGGCATGGGCACAGCAGATCGTCCATTTCCTTCAGACAGGAGAACTTCCCGAGGAACAGGAGGAAGCGGAAAAAGTAGCTCGGCAATCTAGTATGTACCAGTTTGTCGATGACATACTGTACAGAAAAAGATTCAACGGAGTGAAATTGAAGTGCATTTCCCGGGAAGATGGACAGGAGCTGTTGGCGGAGATACATGGAGGCATATGTGGTCACCACATTGGCGCAAGAGCACTTGCCGGCAAAGCCTTTCGGCAAGGCTTCTTCTGGCCGACAGCCCTCCAGGATGCAACTGCACAAGTAACCAAGTGTGGAGCGTGCCAGTTCCATTCCAAGCAGATTCATCAGCCAGCTCAAGCTCTCCGAACAATCCCTTTACCCTGGCCATTTTCGGGCTGGGGGCTCGACATTCTCGACCCCTTTCCCCTCGAGTATGGATCGCCTCGAGTGCTCCCTTACGGTGAGCTAGAGCGAGAGCAGCCGCGGAAAACATAACGCGCTGCTCCTCGAGGAAGATCGTCTTCAGGCTGCGGTACGAGCTGCTCGCTACCGGCAAGCTTTGCGCTGCTACCATAGTCACAAAGCTAACGCCAAAAGCTTCGAGGAGGAGAGGACAGAGGTGTGGGCCGGGTGTCGTTCAAAGGAGCATGGCCTCGCCGGAGCACAGGCGACAGAAAAGCTAAGTTGCCAAAGTTTGAGCATGATCAAGTTTTAAATTTTTAAGTTATAACCTTGAATGTCCGTGCCTTGTATGGAAAACCTGTGCGCGGAGAAATCGACTCGCGGCTAAGTTGCGCCCTTGATTTGTTTCGAGTCCGCTCAACAATACAAGCGAGCTGCAATTAGCCCCGACAAGGTTTCTTGCCGGACGCAGCACCACCAGCGGGCTGCTGATGTTCCGCACTCAGCAAGTGTGCTTGCACCGGCAAGTTTTCCCTCAAAGCGTAGGGCGACAACATACAAGGGATGTGACAGAGTAAAGGATATAACATAGCAAGCAAGGTTATATTCCTTGAACGACCGTGCCTTGTGTGTAAAAACCTGTGCGTGGAGGAGCCGGCTCGTGGCTAAGTTGCGCCCTTGATTTGTTTCGAGTCCGCTCAACAATACAAGCGCGCTGCAACTAGCCCCGACCAGGTTTCTTGCCGGATGCAGCACCGCCAGCGGGCTGCTGATGTCCCGCACTCAGCAAGTGTGCTTGCGCCAGCAAGTTTCCCTCAAAGCGTAGGGTGAGAACACACAAGGGGCGGAATCAAGTAAAGGAAGTAACATAGCAGATAGTGCCCAGAATGAAGTTATGTTGCAAAAGTAACTTATCGCGGCACTGGCTAAGATGTTCCTATAACTAAAATGACAGCGCCCAGGAAGAAGAAGAAGGACGCGCCGGCACCTAGACCCCGGCAAGCCAGTGTTGCCGGGGGACGCGAATATCAAGTTTCATCCGCGGCAAGCCAAGGTTGCCGGAGGCTGTGATATCAGATAAGTTTTTTATCCCTCATCATGCATCCTCTCATGGACTGGGGAACGCGAAGCCGCGTCCTTGAACGATCGTGCCTTGTGTGTAAAACCTGTGCACGGAGGAACCGGCTCGTGGCTAAGTTGCGCCCTTGATTTGTTTCGAGTCCGCTCAACAATACAAGCGCGCTGCAACTAGCCCCAACAAGGTTTCTTGCCGGACGCAACACCGCCAGCGGGCTGCTGATGTCCCGCACTCAGCAAGCGTGCTTACGCCGGCAAGTTCCCTCAAAGCGCAGGGAAAAAACATGCAAGACACAAAATCAAGTAAAGGACATAGCAAGCTTCCCCTTTTCATTAAAAAACATCCCGCTCGGGTACAGTCCATAGAGGATGAAAAACATGAAAGAGAGGATTACAAGTCTTAAACGCAGCTAAGGCCCGAAGGCTTACAAACTAAAAAGATAAGATGCCCGTAATCCTTTTCCTGTCCCTCTTTTCAGGAGGTAGGTCAAGGAGGCGAGAAGGGCAAAGGGGGCGCCTAGGCGAGCTACGGGTGCCAGAAGACACCAAGAGAACATCCCCGGGGCCGTCCGAAGGCTGGATGGTGATGGCGGCGCCGGAAGCAGAGCTCGAAGACGGGGCGGCAGGACGTCAGCACGCTGTCGAGGGCGCCACGCCCTCGTACTCCGATGTGACGGCCTTGCCGCCAGCCCTCTTCCTCTTCTGCCGCCTCCCTACGCCAGCCGCCCAAGGAGACGACCCCGGGGAGTTCAAGGTGCCGGCGACGCGGATGATGGGGTCGCCGGTGACGCGCGGAGCGGCGCCCGACACCTAGTCGGACTCGCCGCCCCACCTCCCGCTACCCTCATCGTCGCTGTCGCTCTCCTCCTCGTCACTCTCGCTCGAGGGGGAGTCTTCGCTATCGGAGGAGCTGTCCACGCAGCACCTTGCCCGGATGCCGGAGTCCCCGAAGACCTTGACGGAGAGGAGGTCGCCCTCCATTAACTTAAAATGGAGGGTAAACCCCGCCGCCAAGCTGTGGATACGGGTGAACGTCTTCCATCCATGGTCAAGATACATCACGCTAGGGGCTGGGGATACAACGTGGACTCGCGTGCCGCTGATCCCACAGCCCCTCATGCGCAATCTCAGCATCTCGGGCTGCTCTGGCTCCATCGCGCTCGCAAAAGGAGCTGGGAGCCGGAGACGACGACGAGGCGCCCGGCGCAGCCTGACGAAGAACTCGCAAGGGTCGTCCCCTGTATGGACCGCCGCGAGGGGAGGAACCGTCAGCGGAGGCGGAGATGCAGCGTCGCCCCGACCACCTCTTCCCCGAGCGCCTCGACCTCGTCCTCAGCCCCGTCCACGACCGTGCCCCCTCCCTCTTCCCCTCGTGGCTGGCTCCGCCACCACGGGCGCGGGATAGGAAGGGATGCGCTGTCTGGCGGCGACCCTCGCCGCTACCGATGAAGGGCCAGGGTTCCATTCCTCCATGGCGGATGGGAGGAAGGAAAGCAGAAGTTGAAGAAAGGAGGAGATGAGAAAGTACGGGTTTCTGCGCTCCCCTCTCGCCCTTCTTAAAGGAGCGAGGTAGGGGCTCGGCCGCCCCATTCGGCGATTCAGGGCACAGGAGGAGCAGGGAATCGGAGCCGACCCGCTGCCTCCGCCCGTGACGGCTCGGTTTCCCACTTCCACTATCCGCGACCCCGAGTGCATGGGAGCCGCGTGGCGGGGATGCAGAGCCAAGGCGACAGATGAGGTGACCTCGCCTCTCCCCACGGTCACGGGCGGGGTGGGGGGGTGGACGCCTCGAAAATCGCGCACGCCACCCACGTCTCCCACTACGCCGCAATTGACGCGTGCCGTTGCAAGGGAGCGCGGTGGGCGCAGAGTCAGATTTAGTGTGGACCCAGGCCGCGCGTGCCCATGCACTGTTTTGGGCCTGGCCCGACAGCGCTCGGCACCGTGTATGGCCCAGGCCCGGGGGCTCCTGTCGGTGTACTAAAGTAGGGGTACCTTAGTACCCCGAACTTGTGCACGGGCAGTAGCAGCGACCCGCGGCGGGGCTTGCCGGGCATCCGCCAAGACCCTCGACGGTTGCTTAAGATGCCATTCGAGAACAGAGTACTAAAGCTAAAAGCCCCGGCAAGAGGAGCTTGCCGGGAAGGCCAACCAAGGCCCCGGCAAGAGGAGCTTGCCGGGAAGGCCAACCAAGGCCCCGGCAAGAGGAGCTTGCCGGGAAGAATACAAGGCCCCGGCAAGAGGAGCTTGCCGGGAAGGACAAAGGCCCCGGCAAGAGGAGCTTGCCGGGAAGGCCAGCTAAGGCACTTCAAGAAACTTGCTGCGACGCCCCGCGCGTCCCGGCAAGGCCCGGCGAGCGGCAAGCTTGCTGGTGCGACAAGACAAGGGTTGCGGCAAGGCACTTGCTGCGGCAAGGCCGCCACTCCGCGCCCACGCTCCAGCTCATCCAACAACGTGTCGCCATAGGGTCGCTCCTGGTGCACGTGGCGGGTAGCTGTGCAGCATGGCGGTGCGAGCTGGCAAGCGAAGCTGACAACGAGGCCATCGTGGCGATCGGTGGCGCTTCTAACGGTCGTTTCCTTGCACTGTTGGGGCGAGCAGACGGGCATTAAATGCCCTTGTCCCCTGCTGTCAGAGTTAGGTAGGGGACACTGTTGGTAGTAGTTGTACCAACCCGCGTTTTTACCTTTCTACCCCTCTTTCTACGCTGCCACCTGTCGGTGACCCCTTTAGCCTATAAAAAGGAGGCCCATGCGCACGTAGAAGGGTTTCGGTTCCTCGGTTCGGCTGATTCTGCGCCACGCCCGCTCTCTCGAGCAAGAACAGAATACAAACACACAAAGCAGCAGTAGGATTTTTATCTCTCCGGAGAGCTCCGAAGCTGGGTAAAAATCCCCCGCGCGCTCTCTCGCCTCGATCTGCTCTGCATGCGCCCTCCGCTCCCTCGCCGGACAAACAAAGGGGCCCTCCTGCCCCATAGGTGCTCGTGGCCCTCAGTTCCCCACGACAGCCGCCGAGCCCGGCCATGCGACCCTGCAGCACCGCCATGGAATCCGCACCATCCATCCATCTAGCTCCACTATAATGAGCCGACCCATCCCTGGAAGCTGCATCCAGCTGAGCCAGAAGTTGCAACCGTCGTCGAATTTTGCTAGTACCGATGACAGATTTGCTACATCCATCACCGGTGGAGCGGCGACCTACTACGGTGGTGGCTTTTTTTGTTGCAATCGTCCTCAGACTTTGCTACTACCGGTGAGGGATTTTGCTACATTCATCATGGCGGAGCTGCGACCTGCGACGGCGGCAAAGATGAATTGCTGCAATAGCGTTGGATTTTGCTACTACCGGTAAGGGATTTTGCTACATGCATCATGGCCGAGCCACGACCCGCGACAACGACGACGACGAATTGTTGCAACCGTATTACTTTTTTGCTATGGCCGGCGATCATTTTTTGCCAATCCATTCAATGGCTTTGACTCTTGGCCATCACGCACGCAACCGCGTGCAACGAGCGTCGAAGCAAGGGGGTAGTGACGTCGAATTGGGGTGCTGCAACCATGGAGCTCGACGACAAGAGTTGCAACCAATCGAAGGCGGAGATGCAACAAGGGCAGACTACAACCAAAATTGACGAGCGATTGGAGTTTCTTCGACAAGCAACAAAGGGGCAGAGGAGAGGCTGCGAAGTGCCGGAGTGCGAGCGGCTAGCTGCTAGCGGCCGGCGACCGTTGCCTCGCTGGAGATGCACATAGAGGATTGAGTCTCGTGGTGCAGAGACAGGGGATTTCTCCTGTAGAAGAAGATGAAGCCTACGTGCAACAATCAAACGGTCTCGCGTGATTGAATCGGGCGGCTGCTAGGCAGCCGACCGAATTTTGGGCCGGTTGGCCGGCACATATCACTGCCCTTTTTTTTATTTATGTGGTTTCCAACCGATTCGATTGGTTTTCTCGATGTGGTTTTTTGTTCAAATTTTTGCAAATTTGGTTGCAGATTCAAAGTTTTTTCTTAACAAATCTGATTTTATGTCGATCTTAAAGGTAAAACAAATAATGTGGAAAGGAAATATTCGGTCTTGTGTCATGTATAGCTTCACTGATTCCCAACGTCTTCAGCGTTGTTGTATTTATATAGATAACTAATTCTCAAAAAGTTGATAATTAGTCAAGTCTCAATTTAACGAAAAAGGGTTTCCCCCCGCTTTAGATTATAAAGCAACCACCACAACAATATCCGACAACAAAGGTCACCTCAAGGTTCCAGCCAAAGAAAGAGAAAACAAGGTGCCACAAGTGCAACACAATCCAAAAGTACAACACAGTACGGGATAGCTGGGGGCACAGCAAAACAAACCCCTAAAGAAGAATCACAAGCTAACTAATCCGGCTCAGGAGGTGCAGTAGGGACCGATGGCGCCAAGGATCCGGTAGTGGTACGAAGAGCAGAGGTGATCCTGTCGATGGAGTCCCGATCATGCCGCTTGCTCAGCGGTCTCCAGAGCTATAAAAAGCCATACAGTTTGTAGATTGAGTCAGTCGCACGAGATGGAATTACATGCTCAATCATGAGTTTATTGATCCCAGTCCATAACGTCCAGGCAAGCGCACCCACGACTACCCACAGACTAGGGCGCATCATGGCCTCTCGGCTTAGGATCGCCTGGAACAGATCGGGGAGATTAATTGTCATGGCACCAATCTCCCCCAATCACATCCCGGATGCAACTCCAAAGGAAGATCACCGCCGGGCATCAGAAGAAAATATGGTTGGAGTCTTCTAGAACGCTACACAGGGGGCAAAGCCCATCCCGGGGGCCATTCCGCTTTCTGACTTCTGTACCCGAAGGTAATCGGCCACGCACCATTGCCACAGAAAAATGCGGATCTTTATAGGAAGCATAATCTCCTAGAAAAGGGTCATTTCGGTCGGACCCGGGGTAGCCGCTAGTGCGTGATATAGGTATTTGGTAGAGAAAATCCCACTTGGTTCGAGGGACCAAGAGATCGAATCCTCCTCCAGAGAGGGGCAGTGGAGAGCAATACATTGAAGCATCTCCTCCCATTGGTCCCGTTCTAACGGGCCATAGGTGCGGCGGAAGGCCACGGCCCCCAAGACAGCGAGGGCCGCATATACGGAAAGGTGCGGCCGGATTTGTTTGCGCCAACTTTCACGGATCCCACATTTTTTTTGAGCATCAGTACAGTCAAAAGCGCTCATATACACGCGCATACACTCATCCCTATGAACGCACACACGCACACACTACCCCTATGAGCACCTCCAAGAGACTGAGCCGACATATCATCTTGAGATTTACGAAGTCACCGTAGGCGCCTCGTCATCGACGGGAACGTCTCCTCCCACTGAAAGCGCACTCCACATTTTGGATGGTTGTTGCGTGACGGTTGTCTCTTGTCTCGGGGCTTGAACAGATGGCTGGCCATCCAGCAATATAGGAATAAAACCATAACATACCCAAGAATCCCACTTTGTAATCTGTTTAGATCTTTTGATTAATTTAAATTTGGAAGATATCGTAACCAAACTCTTCTACTTCATTCCACAGTGCCAACTATATATTAATTAACCGGGAATGTTGAAACTAACCAACTGGGTATCAAGCTAGTGAATAGATACATTAATTCAAGCTAGCTCCTTATGCAGTTCTCTTGAGGTGTGTGTGCCTATATAAAGTTCCCGCATATATGAAGCGCATATTTTAGTTGCACTACTGTTGTATGTGTAATGTGTACATGCATTCAGTTTATTCATTATTGTGTGTGCAACCACTGTCGAATGAGCTTGCTTAACTGCACGTGCATCAATGATATGTTTAGGAAAAGGAGGCACCGGGGAACGAGGGGAAACAACTTGCTCGGCAACAAGAACGACTTTATATTCGTTCCCAATGCCAAGGTCTCTGCTTCAAGTTAGAATGAGTAGTGTACCTACAGGCAGGATGTCAACGACCTACACAACATCCACGCTTGTGCTGGAGAGTGGGTCACCAATCCCGGCCTTGGCTTGATCAAGAGATAGGGCTGCCACTACAAATACGATAGATTTCCACATAGGAAGGCTGGCTTGAAAAGGAATGGCGGCTTCTGCCGAGAACTTGACTTGGGTACTCTGTGCATCTTCTTCCTCTCCTATGTCCGTAATCTCTCTTCTTCCCTGAGCTCCACTCGTAGTTACTCCCTCCGTTTCTATTTACTTCGCATATTAGTTTTGGTCAATGTCAAGCTTTACAAACTTTAACAAAGTTTATAGACAAAAATATTAACGTATACAATAACAAATCAATATCATTAGATTCGTTGTTGAATGTACTTCCACATCATATAGATTTGTTATGCTAAATATTTATATTCTTTTCTATAAATTTGGTCAAACTTTACAAATTTTGATTTCAGTCAACACTAATATGCGGAGTAAATAAAAACGGAGGGAGTATTAAGTTGTTGCTAGAAAAATGGTGATGGGGTCATTATAGTACTGGGATCGTAGCATTTGGTATTCCGGGCTACAGATTTTCACCAAATTTCCACAATACCCCTGCCAAAACCCAACCAATTTTCTTACATTATGTTCAATCAAAGCCATGGAATTTTGGAGTCCGAACGAGAGGGCAACTTACTACCGGCAGATCCTCCTGATTTTGACCACAAGCTCGAGGAGTACACGTTGGTGAAGATGGACGAGGTGGTGTCTGCTACTTCAACGACGTACCCCCTGCATCTATGAGCGCCCCGAGCAGCGCATGTCCTTTTGATACGTCTTCAATGTATCTATAATTATTGAAGTATTCTTGGTATATTCACATAATTTATATATGGTTTTGGTATAATTTTATTTTATTTTTATTTGTCTAACATATTACTTTAGTGCCAAAGGCTAATTTATCTTTTCTAGTGTTTTTGGGCTTCTCGGGAATTTGTCAGGACAGAAAATACGGAATATTTAGCGGACCTTGTGTACCTATAAAATCATTCATGAACAGAGTCCCACCTCATCCGGATGAGAACCATGTCCGATTTCTTAAAAAGACATTGGAAGATGCGTGCCGGTTGGGAACTACTTCAAGTGACAAAAGGTTAGAAGAACGAAGGAAGTGGGAGAAAAATTCCCCAGCTCAGAGAACAAGCGAATCAATCGTGCCCCCCGCTCAAGGTGTCTAGCGATATCGTCGCAAATCTGGTGGGTATGGCGTGCCCGGTATCAATCCTGGTGATTACCCGGGCGACGATGTACATTTTGATACAATGAAGGTGGACGAATTCAGATACAAGTACGGGAACCCTCTTGTCAAAGATGGAAGTCCTCCTCTAACAAAGATGATGCGAAGATTCCATCAATGGTACATGAAAAACTGCAGTAAGTCTAGGAAGGATGCTTTGACGATGAGAATTAAAGATGATCATGACTTCATTGGACAAGATCTGTTAGCTGTTGAATTTGACAAGTTTTTCCACAATCAAAAGGCCCTCGACAAATCACTCATGGCTTGCTACTGTCTGTAAGTACTACTTTGTTTAATCAAGTCTCTATATATAGCTCAGCTTTTTCATTGCATGCATATATAATTATCCTCACTATATTATGCAAATTAAAGATCGTCGAATGGAGAAAAGCACAAATCTATGACATTGGGTTCATTAACCCAAATGTCATACATGAATTACGGGTAAACACAATATCTCAGAAACCAAGGACAACTTGCTACAATCGTTGCTCAAAAATCAAAGCGAAGGTAAAATACTCTTTCCTTACAACTTCAAGTGAGTGTTATTGTTTTGTGCACATTCGGTTTCCCTTATTACTCGAGGTTATAGTACTGTAACTGATGAGTTATGCATGCGTGCGCAGGTTCCACTTTATTCTCCTAGATATTAAGCTTGAGTGGGGAGAAGTAACCGTCTTAGACTCCAGACGAAAAGATCCCGAGAAGTATGCGGACATGACTCCAATGCTCGAGAAGTAAGTTCAATCGATCATTATCGCACCATATGGGCAACTTTGTTCATTTCCTGATATCAAGTAATTATTTCCTTTGTCTGGCAGGGTTTGGAAGGAGTTCACCACAATTTCTCCGGGACTGCCAACCGAGCTGCGATTTAAACACCCGAAAGTAAGTACTACTACCTAATTCCACACATCTCTCATTGATTCTAGCTAGTTTCATCAATACTATTTTAGCATGCTTGGTTATCAGTTTGATTGACCTCTATTTCTCATAAAGTGCTTGTGGCAGGAAGCCGGGCATGATTTCTGTGGATACTACGTTTGCGAGTTCATCTAGAACGCGACGTCTTCTAATAAGCGTGACTACTCTAAAAAACAATATGAAGTGTGTAAGCAAAAATATTCACAATTTTATTTTATTACCATCATTTGTGTTGAGTTTCATTCATACACATGTATTGACCCTCTTCTTCAATTTAAATCTGGCAGATGCGGAATGAACCCCTACCACATGATCGCATAAAAGCAATTCAAGAGGAATTGGCGGGATTCTTTCTTGACCACGTCATCAATAAAGACGGAGAATACCATGTGGCACTTGACTTCAGATGTTAGGGATTGTAAGAGATCTTATATTGTATATATGTAGCTAGTAGCGTCGGATAGATATATGGAAACTTGTTGTTCGACAAATCTCTCGGAGAAGGAGGAGGTCGATCACTTCTCTCTGTATATGTTCATGATGATCTTGTGTACTTAATGGTTTCCTTCATTTGCTTACTAGCTAGCATGTCGCGAGTTCTCTCTATACGTATAGTACGTAGCGTCGATCAAGCACGGAGATAAGAGAGGTCACTTCTCTTTATTAGCTAGCTAACACAATATATGAAACCCCTAAATTAACCCTCCAAAACCCCCAACACCCCCTCCCTTTAAAAAAAACCCCCAGCTCCTGAGCTGCTGACGCGTGGACCAAAGGCCCTCCTGCCTGGGCTCGCCGCAGCGGCCACGTGAAGCCCCACCTGTCCCGGTTCGTAAGCGAACCGAGACTAAAGGTCATGGGCTTTAGTCCCGGTTCCAGAACCGGGGCAAATGGCCCCTGAAACCGGGACAAATGGGCCTTTTTCTACTAATGAAAGTAGTCCTCTACTTTGACTATTTGTGCTGGCCCTAATCATGCCGCACCTTAAAAATGGTCATTTAAATCTAGGAAATATATGGAAAAAGGTAGTAAAACCAGTATGAAAGAATAAATAAAAATTAAAAAAATGAGCCATGAGATTTAAAATTTATTATAGTCGGAACTAGCATGGTAGTTTATGCAATTGTGTAATGAACAACATGATTTTTCCTGTAGAAATACACCTTTAAGTTACTTAAAAACTTCAGTTAAAAATTTATATTATACCACTTGGCAACAATGTCTTTAGCTATTATATTTGGGCCGATTTAAATTCGAAAGTTGCGGGACCAGACTCTTCTAGTTTATCTCACTGTACCAACTCTGATCTAACTAAAAAGGATATGTTTAACCCTACCAACTGTCTACGAAGCTAGTAAATCCATTAATTGGAGCTAGCCCTTGAACCATACTCGTGTAGCGTGCGGATATATATACTCCACTCATCATATACAAAGTTCACAAATTAGCTCCACTAGCAATAGAAATAGAAGGGATATATTAGGGTCAGTACACAACTTCTCAAATTACTAGGTCTACAACCACCATTCTAAGAGATCGATTGCCTAACTGTATGTACATAATTCATATATATGCATACTTGCATAGGAAAAGGAGGCACCGGGAAATGAGGGAAAGCCATACACCACCATGCGGCTTCTCATTGTGTGTCAACGTGTTTGGATTCATGGGTGGGATGATCATCCGCCAGAAACCATTCGCTTTGATGATACATGGTGCAGATGGATTGAGCAGATCTTGCATAATGGGACAGTCAGCATTAAGCTCAATGGTACTGTTGGGCCATACTTCCAAAGCAAAAAGGGGGTGAGGCAGGGGGACCCGCACTCTCCCTTTTTGTTCAACCTAGCTGTTGAATGTCTCACTAAAATGATTAAAAATGCCCAGAAAAACAAACTGATTGTAGGTCTAGCTGCCGACCTGATTCCTGATGGGGTGGCAATCCTGCAATATGCGGATGATACAATCATTTGTATTGAAGATGATGTGGATAAGGCTGTCAACCTGAAGTTGCTGCTGTATATGTTCGAAATGATGTCTGGTCTGAAAGTTAACTTTCAGAAAAGTGAGATCCTTACTGTGGGGGGGGGGGGGGATGAGAATGTGGTGAATAAATATGCAGAAATCTTCAACTATGAGGTTGGCAGTTTCCCACTCAAATATTTGGGAATGCCTGTGAGTTATGCCATTCTTAAAACCTCGGATTGGGAGTTCATTGTGGATAAATACCTAAAGAGATTTGATGCCTGGATTGGAAACGCTGCCTCAATCGGCGGGAGACATACTCTGCTTGATTCTGTGGTCACTCAGCTCTCTCTATACCATATGTCTATGTGGCTTATGAACAAAACTTTCATAGAGAAGCTAGATAAACACAGACGCAGGTTCTTTTGGCAAGGGTGCAACAAAAAGAGGAGATACTATCTTGTCAAGTGGAGCAAGATTTGTAGATCCAAAAACAAAGGGGGTTTGGGCATTAAGAACCTTAGGAAACAAAATATCAGTCCCATGGTCAAATGGTGGTGGAAATTAGAGACACAAAACGGGCTTTGGCAGGATATAGTCTGTGCCAGGTATCTTCACAACATATCTGTTGCTTAAGTTTCTCCCAAATTCTCTGACTCGCCCTGTTGGAAGGCCTTGCTCAAAATCAAAGACATATATATGATGGGCAGGAAAATTGAAATTGGGGCTGGAAACCTGATAAGATTGTGGAAAGATCCAATTAATGGGCTGCCCCCATTTCAGAATCAATACCCACGTTTGTTTCAAATATGCAATTACCCCACGAGTACCCTGAATAGGAAAGATAGACTTGATGACGCCGATATGTTCAGACGTAGGCTTACCCCTGAGCTGTCCAAGCAATGGGAGGATATGCGTGCTACGGTCAATAGAATCCACCTCGCTGAGAGGAGTGACCGTGTCTTTTGGGGGCTCAACCAGAGTGGCAAGTTCACCACTAAGTCGGTGTATAAGATGTTGGAGGTGATGAATGTTGGGGAACGGAGTAATTTCAAAAAAATTCCTACGCACATGCAAGATCATGGTGATGGCATAGCAACGGGAGGGGAGAGTGTCGTCCACGTACCCTCGTAGACCGTAAGCGGAAGCGTTATGACAACGCGGTTGATGTAGTCGTACGTCTTCACAATCCGACCGATCCAAGTACCGAACGTACGGCACCTCCGAGTTCAGCACACATTCAGCTCGATGACGATCTCCGGCCTCCGATCCAGCCGAGCTCCGGAGATGAGTTCCGTCAGCACGACGGCGTGGTGACGATGATGATGTTCTACCGGCGCAGGGCTTCGCCTAAACTCCGCGACGATATGAACGAGGTGGAATATGGTGGAGGGGGGCACCGCACACGGCTAAGGAACGATCCGTAGATCAACTTGTGTGTCTATGGGGTGCCCCCTACCCCCGTATATAAAGGAGTGGAGGAGGGAGGGCCAGCCCTCTTCTATGGCGCGCCCTAGGGGAGTCCTACTCCCACCGGGAGTAGGATTCCCCCTTTCCTAGTCCAACTAGGAATCCTTCCATGTATTAGGAGTAGGAGACAAGGAAGGGGAAGAGAGAAGGGAAGGAAGGAGGGGGTGCGGCCCCTCCCCCTAGTCCAATTCGGACTAGGCCATGGGGGAGCGTGCGGCCTGCCCTAGGCAGCCCCTCTCTCTTTCCCGCAGGGCCCAATAAGGCCCAATACTTCTCTCCGGCGAATTCCCGTAACTCTCCGGTACTCCGAAAAATACCCGAATCACTCGGAACCTTTCCGAACTCCGAATATAGTCGTCCATTATATCGATCTTTACGTCTCGACCATTTCGAGACTCCTCGTCATGTCCCCGATTTCATCTGGGACTCCGAACTCCTTCGGTACATCAAAACTCATAAACTCATAATATAACTGTCATCGAAACCTTAAGCGTGTGGACCCTACGGGTTCGAGAACTATGTAGACATGACCTAGAACTATTTTTGGTCAATAACCAATAGCGGGACCTGGATGCCCATATTGGCTCCTACATATTCTACAAAGATCTTTATCGGTCAAACTGCATAACAACATACGTTGTTCCCTTTGTCATCGGTATGTTAATTGTCTGAGATTCGATCGTCGGTATCCAATACCTAGTTCAATCTTGTCACCGGCAAGTCTCTTTACTCGTTACATAATGCATCATCCCGTAACCAACTCATTGGTCACATTGCTTGCAAGGCTTATAGTGTTGTGCATTACCGACAATCGGAGTGACAAAACCATATCTCGAAATACGCCAACTCAACATGTACCTCCGAAGACACCTGTAGTACTCCTTTATAATCACCCAGTTACGTTGTGACGTTTGGTAGTACCCAAAGTGTTCCTCCGGTAAACGAGAGTTGCATAATCTCATAGTTACAGGAACATGTATAAGTCATGAAGAAAGCAATAGCAACATACTAAACGATCAAGTGCTAAGCTAACGAAATGGGTCAAGTCAATCACATCATTCTCCTAATGATGTGATCCCGTTAATCAAATGACAACTCTTTTGTCCATGGCTAGGAAACATAACCATCTCTGATAAACAAGCTAGTCAAGTAGAGGCATACTAGTGACGCTATGTTTGTCTATGTATTCACACATGTATTATGTTTTCGGTTAATACAATTCGAACATGAATAATAAACATTTATCATGAAATAATGAAATAAATAATAACTTTATTATTGCCTCTAGGGCATATTTCCTTCAGTCTCCCACTTGCACTAGAGTCAATAATCTAGTTCACATCGCCATGTGATTTAACACCAATATTCATATCTGTATATGATTAATACCCATAGTTCACATCATCATGTGACCAACATCCAAAGGGTTTACTAGAGTCAATAATCTAGTTCACATCGCTATGTGATTAACACCCAAAGAGTACTAAGGTGTGATCATGTTTTGCTTGTGAGAGAAGCTTAGTCAACGGGTCTGTCACATTCAGAGCCGTATGTATTTTGCAAATATTTTATGTCCACAATGCTCTGCACGGAGCTACTCTAGCTAATTGCTCCCACTTTCAATTTGTATCCAGGTTGAGACTTAGAGTCATCTGGATCAGTGTAAAAGTTTGCACTGATGTAACTTTTACAACAAACTCTTTTATCACCTCCATAATCGAGAAACATCTCCTTAGTCCTTACTAAGGATATTCTTGACCAATGTCCAGTGATCTACTCCTAGATCACTATTGTACTCCCTTGCCAAATTCAGAGCAAGGTATACAATAGGTCTGGTACATAACATAGCATACTTTATAGAACCTATGACTGAGGCATAGGGAATGACTTTCATTTCTTTTCTATTTTCTGCCGTGGTCGGGATTTGAGTCTTACTCAATTTCACACCTTTGCAACACTGGCAAGAACTCTTTCTTTGACTGTTCCATTTTGAACTATTTCAAAATCTTGCCAAGGTATGTACTCATTGAAAATCTTATCAAGTGTCTTGATCTATCTCAATAGATCTTGATGCTCAATATGTAAGTAGCTTTTACTGAGGTCTTTTCCTTTTTAAAGAACTCCTTTAAAACACTCATTTATGCTTTGCAGAAAAATTCTACATCATTTCTGATCGACAATATGTCACTTACAAATACTAATTAGAAAGGTTGTAGTGCTCCCACTCACTTTATTGTAAATACAGGCTTCATCGTAAGTCCATATAAAACTATATGCTTTGATCAATTTATCAAAGTGTATATTCCAACTCCGAGATGCTTGCACCAGTCCATAGATGGATCGTTGGAGCTTGCACATTTTGTTAGCACCTTTAGGATTGACAAAACCTTCTGGTTGCATCATATACAACTCTTCTTTAATAAATCAATGCAGTTTTGACATCCATTTGCCAGATTTCATAAAATGTGGCAATTGCTAACATGATTCAGACAGACTTAAGCATCGATACGAGTGAGAAAATCTCATTGTATTCAACACCTTGAACTTGTTGAAAACCTTTCGCAACAAGTCGAGCTTGGTAGATAGTAACACTACTATCAGTGTCCGTCTTCCTCTTGAAGATCCATTCATTTAACATGGCTTGCTGATCATCGAGCAAGTCAATCAAAGTCCATACTTTGTTCTCATACATGGATCATATCTCAGATTTTATGGCCTCAAGCCATTTCGCGGAATTTGGGCTCATCATCGCTTCCTCATAGTTTGTAGGTTCATCATGGTTTAGTAACATGACTTCCAGAACATGATTACTACACCACTCTGGTGCGGATCTTACTCTGGAAGACCTACGAGGTTCTGTAGTAACTTGATCTGAAGTTTCATGATCAATATCATTAGCTTCCTCACTAATTGGTGTATTTTTCACAGGAACTGATTTCTGTGATGAACTACTTTCCAATAAGGGAGCAGGTACAGTTACCTCATCAAGTTCTACTTTCCTCCCACTCACTTCTTTCGAGAGAAACTCCTTCTCTAGAAAGGATCCATTATTAGCAACGAATATCTTGCCTTCGGATCTGTGATAGAAGGTGTACCCAACAGTTTCCTTTGGGTATTCTATGAAGACGCACTTCTCCGATTTGGGTTTGAGCTTATCAGGATGAAACTTTTTCACACAAGCAGCCCCAAACTTTAAGAAACGACAGCTTAGGTTTACTGCTAAACCATAGTTCATACGGTGTCGTCTCAACGGATTTAGATGGTGCCCTATTAAACGTGAATGTAGCTGTCTCTAATGCATAACCCCAAAACGATAGTGGTAAACCGATAAGAGACATCATAGATCGCACCATATCTAGTTAAGTGCGGTTAGGACGTTCGGACACACCATAACATTGTGGTGTTTCAGGTGGCGTGAGCTGTGAAACTATTCCACATTGTTTTAATCGAAGACCAAACTCGTAACTCAAATATTCGTCTCCGCGATCAGATTGCAGAAACTTTATTTTCTTGTTATGATGATTTTTCCACTCTGAAATTCATTGAACCTTTCAACTATTTCAGACTTATGTTTCATCAAGTAGATATACCCATATCTGCTCAAATCATCTTGTGAAGATCAGAAAATAACGATACTTGCCACGAGCATCAACACTCATTGGATTGCATACATCGGTATGTATTATTTCCAATAAGTCAGTAGCTTGTTCCATTGTTCCGGAGAACGGAGTTTTAGTCATCTTGCCCAAAAGGCACGGTTCGCAAGCATCAAATGATTCATAACCAAGTGATTCCAAAAATCCATCTTTATGGAGTTTCTTCATGCGCTTTACACCGATATGACCCAAACGCCAGTGCCACAAATAAGTTGCACTATCATTATTAACTTTGCATCTTTTGGCTACAATATTATGAATATGTGTATTACTACGATCGAGATCCAACAAACCATTTTCGTTGGTGTGTATGACCATAGAAGGTTTTATTCATGTAAACAGAATAACAATTTATTCTCTGATTTTAAATGAATAACCGTATTGCAATATACATGATCAAGTCATATTCATGCTCAACACAAACGCCAAATAACATTTATTTAGGTTCAACACTTATCTCGAAAGTATAGGGAGTGTGCGATGATGATCATATCAATCTTGGAACTACTTCCAACACCCATCGTCACTTCCCCTTCAACTAGTCTCTGTTTATTCTGTAACTCCTGTTTCGAGTTACTAATCTTAGTAACCGAACAAGTATCAAATACTCAGGGGCTACTATAAACACTAGTAAGGCACACATCAGTAACCTGTATTCAAATATACCCTTGTTCACTTTGCCATCCTTCTTATCCACCAAATATTCAGGGCTTTGGTCCATTCCTTTGCAGTGTAAGCACTAAGTTTCAGGCTTTGGTCCAGTTTTGGTCTTCTTCAGGGGAGTGACAACTTGTTTGCCATTCTACTTGAAGTTTCCCTTTCTTTCCCTTTGCCCTTTTCTTGAAACTAGTAGTCTTGTCAATCATCAACACTTGATGCTCTTTCTTGATTTCTACCTTCGTCGATTTCAACATCACGAAGAGCTTGGGAATCACTTTCGTCATCCCTTGCATATTATAGTTCATCACGAAGTTCTACTAAATTGGTGATGGTGACTAGAGAATTCTGTCAATCACTATTTTATCCGGAAGATAAACTCCCACTTGATTCAAGTGATTGTAGTACTTAGACAATCTAAGCACTTGCTCACTATTTGAGCGATTCTCCTCCATCTTTTAGCTATAGAACTTGTTGGAGACTTCATATCTCTCAACTCGGGTACTGGCTTGAAATATTAACTTCAATGCCTGGATTGTGACGCCCCAGATTCAATCGTACACTAATCATGCACGCAAATGTGTACGATCAAGATCAGGGACTCACGGGAAGATATCACAACACAACTCTACAAATAAAATAAGTCATACAAGCATCATAATACAAGCCAGGGGCCTCGAGGGCTCGAATACAAGTGCTCGATCATAGACGAGTCAGCGGAAGCAACAATATCTGAGTATAGACATAAGTTAAATAAGTTTGCCTTAAGAAGGCTAGCACAAACTGGGATACAGATCGAAAGAGGCGCAGGCCTCCTGCCTGGGATCCTCCTAAACTACTCCAGGTCGTCATCAGCGGGCAGCACGTAGTAGTAGGCACCTCCAGTGTAGTAGGGGTCGTCGTCGACGGTGGCGTCTGGCTCCTGAACTCTAGCATCTGGTTGCGACAACCAGAAAGAAAGGAAAAGGGGAAAAAGGGGGAAGAAAGCAACCGTGAGTACTCATCCAAAGTACTCGCAAGCAAGGAACTACACTACATATGCATGGGTATATGTGTAAGGAGGCCATATCAGTGGACTGAACTGCAGAATGCCAGAATAAGAGGGGGATAGCTAATCCTGTCGAAGACTACGCTTCTGGCAGCCTCCGTCTTGCAGCATGTAGGAGAGAGTAGATTGAAGTCCTCCAAGTAGCATCTTCAAGTAGCATCTCCAAGCAGCATCTCTAAGTAGCATCGCATAGCATAACCCTACCCGGCGATCCTCTCCTCGTCGCCCTGCGGAAAAGCGATCACCGGGTTGTCTGTGGAACTTGGAAGGGTGTGTTTTATTAAGTATCCGGTTCTAGTTGTCATAAGGTCAAGGTACAACTCCAAGTCGTCCTGTTACCGAAGATCACGGCTATTCGAATAGATTAACTTCCCTGCAGGGGTGCACCACATAGCCCAACACGCTCGATCCCATTTGACCGGACACACTTTCCTGGGTCATGCCCGGCCTCGGAAGATCAACACGTCGCAGCCCCACCTAGGCAAAACAGAGAGGCCAGCACGCCGGTCTAAACCTAAGCGCGCAGGGGTCTGGGCCCATCGCCCTGAGCACACCTGCACGTTGCGAGGGCGGCCGAAAGCAGACCTAGCCTAGTGGCGTTCCAGTCCAATTCGGCGCGCGCCGCTCCGTCGCTGACGTCTGAAGTGCTTCGGCTGATACCACGACGTCGGGATACCCATAACTACTCCCACGTAGATGGTTAGTGCGTATAGGCTCGTAGCCAGACTCAGATCAAATACCAAGATCTCGTTAAGCGTGTTAAGTATCCGCGAACGCTGAACAGGGCCAGGCCCACCTGTCTCCTAGGTGGTCTCAACCTGCCCTGTCGCTCCGCCACAAAGTAACAGTCGAGGGCCGTCGGGAACCCAGGCCCACCTCTACCGGGATGGAGCCACCTGTCCTTTCAGCCCCCTCGTCAGAATCACTTGCGGGTACTCAATGAGCTGACCCGACTTTAGTCACCATCTGTATAGTATGTATGTATGTATAGTATATACCCGTGATCACCTCCCAAGTGATCACGGCCCGATAGTATAGCAAGGCAGACTGACAAGAATGTAGGGCCAATGATGATAAACTAGCATCCTATACTAAGCATTTAGGATTGCAGGTAAGGTATCAACAGATGTAGCGACAATGTCAGGCTATGCATCAGAATAGGATTAACGAAAGCAGTAACATGCTACACTACTCTAATGCAAGCAGTATAGAGTAGAATAGGCGATATCTGGTGATCAAGGGGGGGGCTTGCCTGGTTGCTCAGACAAGGAGGGGTCGTCGGTGACGTAGTCGTACTCGGTGGCATCAGCGTCGGTCTCGTAGTCTACCGGAGAGAAGAGGGGGAAGAAATAATGAATACAGAGCAAACAAAGCATCACAAAATATAACAAGGCAATACGCGGTGTTCGGTGTGCCCTAACGCGGTAGTAGGTGATACCGGTGAAGGGGGGAATCATCCGGGAAAGTATTCCCGGTGTTTCGTGTTTTCGGGCAGAGGAGCCGGAGGGGGAAAGTTGCGGGTTCGATAGGTTAGGGGGGTGTGGCGGATGAACGGACTGCGTATCCGGAATCGTCTCGTCGTTCTGAGCATCTTTCATGTACAAAGTTTTTCCATCCGAGCTACGGTTTATTTTATATTAATTTTTAAAGTTTTTAAATCATTTTCTAGCTTATTAATTATTAATTAAATTCGAAAATAGTATTATTGCATCAGCATGACGTCAGCATGACATCATCAGTCAACAGAGGTGTTGACTGGTCAAGCTGACGTGTGGGTCCCGTTCGTCATTGACTGTTTAGTCTAATTAGGTTTTAACTAATCTAATTACTGTTTAATTAAACTAACTAGTTAATTAGATTAATTAAACAAGATTAATTAACTTAATTAATCCACTAATTAATTAATTAATTACTAATTTATTTTTATTTTGTTTTCCTTTTTTTTATTAAAACGTTCTGGAGGCGGGGCCCTCCTGTCATTGACCCCAGGGGGCCTAGTGGATCGGGCGCTAGCGGGCGAAGGGCGCGGCCCGAGCGGGCACACGCTCAGGTGCGGCCGGACGAACCCGACGGGCGCGGGCGGGGCGCTGCCCGCCAGGACGCGGGATGGGACCGTGGCCACGGCGGGGCTCGCCGGAGCAGCACGGCGAGGGGCGGGCACGCGCAGCGCCGGCGCGCGCGGCCAAGGGGACGCGGCCGGCCGGAGCAGAGGCAAGCGGCGGGGGTGAGCAGGGGCGGACGGGGGATGCGGGAGCGCGTCCTGGTCGCAGCGAGCACGGAGGCCAGACGCGGTGAGCGCGACCGCGAGGCAGTGCGGGCGCGTGCGTCGTGACGAGGGAGGAAGGCCGAGGCGCACTAGGCCATGGCGGTGCAGCGCGGGGTCGGCGACGGGGCGATGCAGAGCCACGGCAGGGGCACGCCTGTGCGAGGCCGAGGCCAGGCGCGGCGCTGGCAGATGGTTGCGCGCGCCGGCAGAGGCGGCATCGGGCGTGGGACCGTTGTGAGCAGGGGAGGAGGAGGAGAGGTGCTCACTGGGAGGGGCGCATAGGGTCTAGGTAGTGGGGGGTTGAGGAGGAGGGCGGAGACGACGGCGTCGAGGAGGCAGGCCGGTGGGGAAGTCCGGCGAGGCGGCGCGTGCTCCTGGCGGCGGTGGGCGATGGCGTCGGTGGCCTCCTCCTCTCGATCCCGATCCAATCGGGGGAGAGAGGGGAGGGGTGAGATATTTTCGGGGGGGAGTGTCGGTGGCGGTGGGTTGGACCGAGGGGGAGTGGGGGTTTAAGGGAGTGGGGTGTGGGGTGGGCCGGCCGGGGCCTGGTGGTGGCCCAGTTGGGCCTGTGGTCAGCTGGGCCGAAGCCCGGGGGGTTTCTCTCTTTTTCCTTTTTTTGTTCTTTGTTAGTTTTGTTTTCTGTTTTTATATTTTCTTTTCTGTTTTTATTTATTTATAAACTCTTAGGCATTTTATAAAATTGGGAACCTTACACCATAATTATCTTTGTAATATTTGGCAACCACCGAACATTTTTGTTTTAATTTTTTGAAAACTTTTATTGTTTTCTTTTATTTAAATTTTGAATTTGTTTCGGTTCTGAACTATCGAGAGTTTATCACAGTAACCGTGGTGACGTGGCATCATTAGCGGGGAATCACTGTAGCTTAATTATCCGGGCATCACATGGATCATCTCATATGGTCCATGACGTTCAAAACGTCTTTGAAGTCCCGATTCTAAGTCGTTAAGCATGGTGCAGTAAATTATCAAGTAGTCATCATTTTGAGCTAGCCAGATGTTCATAACTTCTGCATCTGCTCCTGCAATAGGTCTGTCACCTAGCGGTGCATTAAGGACATAATTCTTCTGTGCAGCAATGAGGATAAATCTCAGATCACGGATCGAATCCGCATCATTGCTACTAACATTTTTCAACACAGTTTTCTCTAGGAACATATCAAAATAAACATATGAAAGCAACAACGCGAGCTATTGATCTACAACATAATTTGCAAAATACTACCATGACTAAGTTCATGATAAATTTAAGTTCAATTAATCAAATTACTTAAGAACTCCCACTTAGACAGACATCTCTCTAGTCATCTAAGTGATTACGTGATCCAAATCAACTAAACCATGACCGATCATCACGTGAGATGGAGTAGTTTTCAATGGTGAACATCACTATGTTGATCATATCTACTATATGATTCACGCTCGACCTTTCGGTCTTCGTGTTCCGAGGCCATATCTGCATATGCTAGGCTCGTCAAGTATAACCTGAGTATTCCGCGTGTGCAAAACTGGCTTGCACCCGTTGTAGATGGACGTAGAGCTTATCACACCCGATCATCACGTGGTGTCTCGGCACGACGAACTTTGGCAACTGTGCATACTCAGGGAGAACACTACTTGATAATTTTAGTGAGAGATCATCTTAAAATGCTACCGTCAATCAAAGCAAGATAAGATGCATAAAGGATAAACATCACATGCAATCAATATAAGTGATATGATATGGCCATCATCATCTTGTGCTTGTGATCTCCATCTCCGAAGCACCGTCGTGATCACCATCGTCACCGGCGCGACACCTTGATCTCCATCGTAGCATCATTGTCATTTACGCCGTCTATTGCTTCTACGACTATCGCTACCGCTTAGCGATAAAGTAAAGCAATTACAGGGCGTTTGCATTTCACACAATAAAGCGACAACCATATGGCTCCTGCCAGTTGCCGATAACTTCGGTTACAAAACATGATCATCTCATACAATAAAATATAACATCACGTCTTGACCATATCACATCACAACATGCCCTGCAAAAACAAGTTAGACATCCTCTACTTTGTTGTTGCAAATTTTACGTGGCTGCTACAGGCTTAAGCAAGAACCAATCTCACCTACGCATCAAAACCACAACGATAGTTTGTCAAATAGACTCCATTTTAACCTTCGCAAGGACCGGGCGTAGCCACACTCGGTTCAACTAAAGTTGGAGAAACTGACACCCGCCAGCCACCTGTGTGCAAAGCACGTCGGTAGAACCAGTCTCGCGTAAGCGTACGCGTAATGTCGGTCCGGGCCGCTTCATCCAACAATACCGCTGAACCAAAGTATGACATGCTGGTAGGCAGTATGACTTATATCGTCCACAACTCACTTGTGTTCTACTCGTGCATATAATATCAAACCATAAAACCTAGGCTCGGATGCCACTGTTGGGGAACGTAGTAATTTCAAAAAATTTCCTACGCACACGCAAGATCATGGTGATGGCATAGCAACAAGAGGGGAGAGTGTCGTCCACGTACCCTCGTAGACCGTAAGCGGAAGCGTTATGACAACGTGGTTGATGTAGTCGTACGTCTTCACAATCCGACCGATCCAAGTACCGAACGTACGGCACCTTCGAGTTCAGCACACGTTCAGCTCGATGACGATCTCCGGCCTCCGATCCAGCCGAGCTCCGGAGATGAGTTCCGTCAGCACGACGGCGTGGTGACGATGATGATGTTCTACCGGCGCAGAGCTTCGCCTAAACTCCGCGACGATATGACCGAGGTGGAATATGGTGGAGGGGGGCACCGCACACGGCTAAGGAACGATCCGTAGATCAACTTGTGTGTCTATGGGGTGCCCCCTACCCCCGTATATAAAGGAGTGGAGGAGGGGAGGGCCGGCCCTCTTCTATGGCGCGCCCTAGGGGAGTCCTACTCCCACCGGGAGTAGGATTCCCCCTTTCCTAGTCCAACTAGGAATCCTTCCATGTATTAGGAGTAGGAGACAAGGAAGGGGAAGAGAGAAGGGAAGGAAGGAGGGGGTGCGGCCCCTCCCCCTAGTCCAATTCGGACTAGGCCATGGGGGGTGCGCGGCCTGCCCTAGGCAGCCCCTCTCTCTTTCCCGCAGGGCCCAATAAGGCCCAATACTTCTCTCCGGCGAATTCCCGTAACTCTCCGGTACTCCGAAAAATACCCGAATCACTCGGAACTTTTCCGAACTCTGAATATAGTCGTCCAATATATCGATCTTTACGTCTCGACCATTTCGAGACTCCTCGTCATGTCCCCGATCTCATCTGGGACTCCGAACTCCTTCGGTACATCAACACTCATAAACTCATAATATAACTATCATCGAAACCTTAAGCGTGCGGACCCTACGGGTTCGAGAACTATGTAGACATGACCTAGAACTATTCTTGGTCAATAACCAATAGCGGGACCTGGATGCCCATATTGGCTCCTACATATTCTACGAAGATCTTTATCGGTCAAACCGCATAACAGCATACGTTGTTCCCTTTGTCATCGGTATGTTACTTGCCCGAGATTCGATCGTCGGTATCCAATACCTAGTTCAATATCATCACTGGCAAGTCTCTTTACTCGTTACGTAATGCATCATCCCGTAACCAACTCATTGGTCACATTGCTTGCAAGGCTTATAGTGATGTGCATTACCGAGAGGGCCCAGAGATACCTCTCCGACAATCGGAGTGACAAAACCTAATCTCGAAATACGCCAACTCAACATGTACCTTCGGAGACACCTGTAGTACTCCTTTATAATCACCCAGTTACGTTGTGACGTTTGGTAGTACCCAAAGTGTTCCTTCGGTAAACGGGAGTTGCATAATCTCATAGTTACAGGAACATGTATAAGTCATGAAGAAAGCAATAGCAACATACTAAACGATCAAGTGCTAAGCTAACGAAATGGGTCAAGTAAATCACATCATTCTCCTAATGATGTGATCCCATTAATCAAATGACAACTCTTTTGTCCATGGCTAGGAAACATAACCATCTTTGATAAACGAGCTAGTCAAGTAGAGGCATACTAGTGACACTATGTTTGTCTATGTATTCACACATGTATTATGTTTCCGGTTAATACAATTCTAGCATGAATAATAAACATTCATCATGAAATAAGGAAATAAATAATAACTTTATTATTGCCTCTAGGGCATATTTCCTTCAATGAAGTCATGTACCTGGGGTAGGGTCATAGACCTGATCTAAGTACCCTACCCAAGGACACCCTCAGAAGAGACTGCCTTCCAATCGACCAAGAGGGACTTCACTCGACGGACTCGAAGGACTCGACCATGAAGACTCACTCGACCACCAGAAGGACAAGAGGCACTCTGCACCACAACGGTCTGTAATTAAGTAGACTTTATTACATTTAGGACACTTTATGTGAGGCGTTACCAGTAACGCCTAGACTTAATGTACTTTAAACCCCGCATTACTGAGGCCGGAGGGGTCTGGCAGGCACTATATAAGCCACCCCCTCCTCGGTGTAAAGGGTTCGTACCCCTGTAATCCATACACACATAATCCAGTCGACCGCCTCCGGGCTCCGTGACGTAGGGCTGTTACTTCCTCCGAGAAGGGCCTGAACTCGTACACCCCTTGTGTTTACAACTGCTCCATAGCTAGGACCTTGCCTCTCCATACCTACCCCCACTCTACTGTCAGACTTAGAACCACGACAGTTGGCGCCCACCGTGGGGCAGGTTTCTTAGCGATTTTTGGAGAAGTTGTGATTCTTCCGAGTACTTTCATCATGGTTGCTGGTGGAGTTTTGGTCGAGGGTCGCGAGATCCGTCTCGGCGCTCTCACCTTCATCGCCGACGACTCCGCTTGGCTCCAGGAGGCTCCACTCGACGTTGATGCGCTCCCCGTCCGCGGTGCGACGCATTTTCGCGCATGTGTCCGCGGCGTTCTGCTGCGGCAACCGTCGACTCCATATCGATCGACTCCTCTATTGGTCACCCACCCGGTCTCCCGCCAGCGCAAGCGCTCTGGTCGGTCGAGGCTCCAGCGGTGGGTGAGGCACGCGGTGGCTCGCCAGACGGCCACCACCCAAGTTGCGGCAATCGAGCCCGACGAATCTCTCTACGGCCTGTTCGATCTATTGACTGGCTCCGTAGAGACTGCATCCGAGTGTGATAGCAGTGATCCGGCGGCAGAGGTCTCGATGGTCAACGGGCCTCGCAGCCCTCCCGGTTTCCCTCGCGAGGACGGGGTAGACAGTGGAGGCGACCCCGCTCAAGTCCATGCAGAGTACCAGCCCGAGCCACTTAATTCCCTGCAGAGGGAAGAACTTCGCCGCAGGAACATGGATGCCCTGCATACTCCCATCGCGGGAGAAACCCCTGAGGCTCACGCCTTGGAGGAAGCACGTTTGGCCAACTTGGCTGAACGCGCTCGTCTGGAGAACCTTCAGCGAGCACTCGACGAGCGTGCGCGACAACGAGTACCCGACTCCAATCGACGTCAACTCTTCCCGCCGACTCAGGTATATCGAACCCCGATTCAGAATTTAGCATCTACAACCCGTATCGCAGAGTCCATCCAGCCCTCTCAGTCGGAGGCTGGCAGAGGCTTGATGCAGATCAGGGATTTGCTTCGGGCAGTAGGAGATCAGAATTCAGCCGTGTCACAGTCACGCAACAGAATTCACAGTCGATCCGTCGCTGTGAATACAGTTCAGTCGGCTCACAGTCCCAGATCGCCTCCGCGGCGTGAGGGACGCGAGAATCGGCGAGACTAGTACGGTGACCGACATGATCGTGATGATAGGCGTCGAGTGCCCACTCCCCCCCCCCCGAGGGGTGGGTCTTACGCCCCTCGGCAGCAGGATGACAGGCGTCAACTCAGTGTAGGGCGAAGAGCTCCGGTCGACCCAAGGGAACCAGGCTTTGACGCGTGATCCCTCATCGTGCAAGGCTTGGTCGATCGGAACAGGGCTCATCGAGGTGGCCCTGACAGAGATGCGCCCACTAGCAGTCGAGTGCATGTTTCTGGTCCGGAATGTTTCAGCAGGGCTATCAGAGCCGCGGTGATTCCCTCCAACTTCAGGTTGGCAACTGGAGTAAGCAAGTTCACTGGTGAGTCTAAGCCTGAAACCTGGCTTGAGGACTACCGAGTGGCGGTACAAATTGGTGGCAGGAATGACGAGGTGGACATGAAGCATTTGCCACTCATGTTGGAAGGTTCTGCCAGAGCATGGTTGAATCAGTTACCTCCAAGCAGCATTTACACTTGGGAAGATCTGTCCCGAGTGTTCGTCAGAACATTTGAGGGAACTTGCAAGCGACCAGCTGGATTGACCGAGCTGCAAGTTTGTGTGCAGAAGACGAATGAGACTCTAAGAGAGTATATTCAGAGATGGATCACTTTGCATCATACCGTCGAGAACGTGTTTGATCATCAGGCAGTCTGCGCCTTCAAGGATGGTGTTAAGAACAGAGAATTGAGTTTGAAGTTTGGTCGAACCGGAGACATGACCCTGAGTCGAATGATGGAGATTGCTACCAAGTATGCCAACGGCGAAGAGGAAGACCGACTCCGAAGCGGCAAGTACAAGCCGAGCCAGTCGGAGAAGGGAAACACCAGCCGGAAGCAGAAGCGGAAGGCTGAACCAGCAGCTCCTAGAGAGGCTCTGGCTGTGACTCAGGGCAAGTTCAAAGGGAAACCCAAAGGATCCTGGAACCCCAAGAAGGTGAAGGATAAAGAAGGAAATGACGTGATGGATATGCCGTGTCACATCCACATGAAGAAAGACGAAGAGGGTAATATCATCTACCCGAAGCATACCACTCGCCAGTGTCGACTCCTGATCCAGCAGTTCCAAGGAAAGCCGTCCAAGGACAAGGAAAAGGAGTCGGACAAAGCCGAAGATAAGGAAGACAGTGAGGGGGGATATCCTCATGTTAACTCCACTCTGATGATTTTTGCGGATGTGGAAAGCAAGAGCCGTCTGAAGGTTATTAACCGTGAGGTGAACATGGTTGCCCCGGCGAAACCAAGTTATCTAAGATGGTCCCAAACACCCATTACATTCGACCAGTCTGATCACCCGACTCATATAGCCACCCCTAGGAGGCAAGCTTTGGTGGTCGACCCGGTTGTTGAAGGCACTCGGCTGACGAAAGTGCTGATGGACAGTGGTAGCGGACTGAACTTATTGTATGCGGACACGTTGAAAGGAATGGGCATTCCGATGTCCCGACTGAGCACCAGTAACATGAGTTTTCATGGAGTTATACCAGGAAAGAAAGCCGAGTCACTCGGTCAAATAGCTCTGGACGTGGTGTTTGGTGATTCAAAGCATTTTCGCAAGGAGAAGCTGACGTTTGAGGTCGTGGATTTTCAGAGCGCGTACCACGCTATTTTTGGGAGACCAGCCTACACGGTTCATGGCTCGACCATGTTACGTATACCACTGTCACTGGTGATCGGAAAAAGGCAGAAGAGTGTTTCCAAAAAGGCTCAAAGATTGCCGATTCCCAGGTGACAGCGGTCGAGTTTGAAGAATATAAGCAAAGTGCGGATCCGAGTGATTTGCTACGAGCCAAGAAGCCCGCCATAGAGTCAGCGTTTCAGTCGTCCGGTGAGAAGAAGCCCGTCCACATTCACCCGACCGACCCCAATGCAGCTCCGACCCACATCTCCACAACACTCGACTCGAAATAGGAAGAAGCGCTCATCCAGTTCCTCCGTGAGAACTGGGACATTTTTTCATGGAAGCCAGCTGACATGCCGGGTGTTCCCAGGGGACTGGCTGAGCATCGTCTTAGAGTCGACTCAGCAGCAAAACCAGTTAAAGAACATCTTCGGCGGTCCGCCTTCCAGAAGAGAAAAGCTATTGGTGAGGAGGTGGCTCGACTATTGGCGGCAGGATTTATCCGAGAGATATACCACTCCGAGTGGCTCCCCAATGTCGTCATGGTTCCTAAGAAGGACAACTCACTCCGAATGTGCATTGATTTCAAGCACATCAATCGGGCCTGCCCAAAAGATCATTTTCCTCTCCCTCCCATTGATCAAATTGTTGACTTGACCGCGGGATGCGAGAGATTGTCTTTTCTAGACGCCTATTCCGGGTACCATCAGATCCGTCTGTACGGACCCAATGAGATAAAAACAGCTTTCATCACTCCATTCGGGTGCTTCTGCTATATCACCATGCCATTCGGCCTCAAGAATGCCGGAGCCACGTTTATGCGAATGATTCAGAAGTGTTTGCTCACTCAAATCAGTCGGAATGTGGAAGCGTATATGGATGATATCGTGGTCAAGTCGCGAAAAGGTTCCGACCTGCTAACTGACCTCGCCGAAACATTTGCCAACCTCAGGAGGTATGATATCAAGATCAATCCATCAAAGTGCACATTCGGAGTTCCTGGTGGCAAGTTACTCGGTTTTCTCGTTTCCGAACGAGGAATCGACGCTAATCCAGAAAAGATCGGCACTATACTCCGAATGAAACGCACCGTGCGAGTGCACGATGTCCAGAAGCTTACTGGATGCTTGGCCGCATTAAGTCGATTCATCTCATGACTCGGTGAAAAGGCATTGCCTCTTTACCGACTGATGAAGAAGGCAGACAAGTTCGAGTGGACTCCAGAAGCTGATGCACCGTTTGCCGAGCTAAAAGCTCTGCTCTCCACCCATCCGGTGCTTGCTGCTCCAATCAGCAAAGAGCCTCTGTTGCTTTATATCGCAGCCACAGGACAAGTCGTCAGTACAGTACTTACAGTCGAGCGGGAAGAAGAAGGGAAAGCCTTCAAAGTTCAGCGCCCAGTGTATTATCTGTCTGAAGTTTTGACTCCATCCAAGCAAAGATACCCTCATTATCAAAAGCTTGTGTATCGGATATACATGACCACGAAGAAGGTTGCTCATTATTTCTCTGATCATTCCATCATAGTCGTCAGCGACGCTCCACTTTCAGAGATTTTGCACAACAGAGATGCAACAGGTCGAGTGGCGAAATGGGCGATTGAACTTCTTCCCCTTGATATCAAGTTTGAGGCAAAGAAAGCCATTAAGTCCCAGGCAATAGCAGATTTCCTCGCCGAGTGGATTGAACAACAGCAGCCGACTGAAGTTCACTCGGAGCATTGGACCATGTTCTTTGATGGCTCTAAGATGTTGAATGGTTCCGGTGCTGGGGTTGTCCTGGTGTCCCCCAGAGGAGATAAGCTCAGATATGTGCTCCAGATTCACTTTGATTCCTCCAACAATGAGGCAGAGTACGAGGCCCTTTGGTATGGGTTGCGCATGGCCATTTCACTCGGCGTCCGTTGCCTTATGGTTTATGGCGACTCAGATTTGGTGGTCAATCAAGTGATGAAGGAGTGGGACGTTAGAAGCCCAGCCATGACTGGATACTGTAATGCAGTGAGGAAGCTGGAAAAGAAGTTTGAGGGGTTAGAGCTCCATCATATACCCCGACTGAAAAATCAAGCAGCTGATGATCTAGCAAAGATAGGTTCCAAGAGAGAAGCCATTCCGATGGTGTGTTCTTGGAGCATAGCCATACTCCGTCAGTAAAAGAAGATCCTTTCACCGAAGAAGCTCCGCAACCCAAGAGTGCCACAGATCCGACTGAAGTAGAAGTCCCAGCAGTGGTCGACTTGGTCATGGAGGTCCTAATGGTCACTCCCGACTGGACGGTTCCATATATCGCGTATATCCTGAGAAAAGAGCTCCCGGAGGATGAGGAAGAGGCTCGACAGATCGTCCGTTGATCCAAGGCCTTTACCGTAATCAAAGGACAGTTGTACAGAGAGAGCGCGACTGGAGTTGGCCAGAAGTGCATAACGCCAGAAGAAGGTCGAATCATCCTTCATGATATCCACTCAGGGACCTGTGGTCATCATGCGTCCTCTCGGACCATCGTGGCCAAAGCATACCGAGCCGGATTTTACTGGCCAAAGGCAAATGAGATGGCAAAGGAAATAGTGGACAAGTGCGAAGGATGTCAGTTCTACTCCAATATGTCACACAAGCCTGCATCATCTCTGAAGACCATACCACTCGTCTGGCCCTTCGCAGTATGGGGGTTGGATATGGTAGGCCCCTTGAGAACAGGTCGAAGCGGTTTCATGCATGTACTGGTGGCAGTCGACAAGTTCACCAAGTGGATCGAGGCTAAACCCATCAAGAACCCTGACGCCGGTACTGCTGTTAGCTTCATCAGGGAAGTGATATTCAAATATGGAGTCCCGCACAACATCATCACAGATAATGGGTAAAACTTCGACTCGGAGGAATTCAGGGATTTCTGCACCTCTCAAGGCACACGAGTCGACTACGCTTCGGTCGCCCATCCACAGTCGAATGGACAAGCGGAGCGAGCTAATGGCTTGATCCTCAAAGGGTTGAAACCCCGACTGATGCGTGATCTCAAGCATGCGGCTGGAGCATGGGTCGACGAACTTCCCTCAGTGCTTTGGGGTCTGCAGACCACACCTAATCGGTCGACCGGAAGAACTCCATTCTTCTTGGTCTATGGAGCTAAAGCAGTCTTGCCGAGTGATCTTCTCCACAATGCTCCTCGAGTTGAACTTTACAACGAAGCTGAAGCTGAACAAGCGTGGCAGGACGCAGTCGACCTTTTAGAGGAAGAAATGGAGATGGCTCTGATCCGATCGACCATCTACCAACAAGACTTGCGTCGCTTCCACGCAGAAACGTGAAGAGTCGAGCCTTCCAGGAAGGAGATTTGGTTCTCCGAGTGGATCAGCAGAAACAACACAAGCTTGCTCCTTCTTGGGAAGGACCCTTCATCGTCACCAAGGTCCTCCACAACGGGGCGTACCGTCTCTACAACGTCAAACACAATATCGACGAGCCCCGAGCTTGGAACGCGGAACTACTCCGTCCATTTTACACTTAAGTTTTCACTCAGATGAGTTGTAATAAAAGTACTTCTGTAGTCCATGTTTTGCAAGATAATAGTGTCATAATTTCCCCCAATAATTTTTGTCACTTTTATTTGTTCATTAAAAATTCCCCCCTCAGTGGGTGACTTAGCCGCGAATCCGTTTCGCCTAAGTTTGTAAAAAAATCCTTACCGAGTGGTGAGCCAGCCTCCCACTCAGGGGCTTAGCTGCGAATCCGTTTCGCCTAAGTTTCAATAAAAATCCTACCGAGTGGTGAGCCAGACTCCCACTCGGGGGCTTAGCTGCAGTCTAAGTACTCGCCTAAGTTTCAATAAAAATCCTACCGAGTGGTGAGCCAGACTCCCACTCGGGGGCTTAGTTGCAGTCTAAGTACTCGCCTAAGTTTCAATAAAAACCTACCGAGTGGTGAGCCAGACTCCCACTCGGGGGCTTAGCTGCAGTCTAAGTGCTCACCTAAGTTTCAATAAAATCCTACCGAGTGGTGAGCCAGACTCCCACTCAGGGGCTTAGCTGCAGTCTAAGTACTCGCCTAAGTTTCAATAAAATCCTACCGAGTGGTGGGCCAGACTCCCACTCGGGGGCTTAGCTGCAGCCCAGTGCTCGCCTAAGTTCAAATTCAACGTGCGGTGGCTAGGAGGACGAGGCGCAGGTCGATTGCGACCCCCTCCTCTGAGCTACGCCACAAGTACAATGTGCGGTCGCAAGGAAGACGAGGCGCAAGTTGACTGCGACCCTCTCCTCTGAGCTACGCCACAAGTACAATGTGCGGTCGCAAGGAAGACGAGGCGCAGGTCGACTGCGACCCTCTCCTCTGAGCTATGCCACAAGTACAATGTGCGGTAGCAAGGAAGACGAGGTGCAGGTCGACTGCGACTTTCTCCTCCGAGCTACGCCACAAGTACAACGTCAAAATCCTACCGAGTGAAGAGCAGACCTCCCACTCGGGGGCTTAGCTGCAGCCCAGTGCTCGCCTAAGTAATAAAAATCCTACCGAGTGGAGAGCAAACCTCCCACTCGGAGGCTTAGCTGCAGCTTGGTGCTCGCCTAAGATATAAAAATCCTTCCGAGTGGAGAACAGACCTCCCACTCGGGGGCTTAGCTGCAGCTCAGTGCTCGCCTAAGTAATAAAAATCCTACCGAGTGGAGAGCAGACCTCCCACTCGGGGGCTTAGCTGTAGCCCAGTGCTCGCCTAAGTAATAAAAATCCTGCCGAGTGAAGAGCTTGCCAACCACTCGGAGGCTTAGCCGCAGCTCAGTGCCTGCCTAAGCAAATTGGGGAACAAGTTGACTGCAATGAGCACCTCGCTTTAACCTGCAAAAGACATCCCAAGCCAAATGCAAGCGTATTCGAACGTTGAATCCAAGTTCAGATAAATACCTAACGGAACCGAAAGTGCTCAGGCGCTAAGCCTGTTAAGGTTTATTGGTTACAAAATCACTCGGCATACCGAGGCAAATTTAAAGTGTCGATCTCAAGAAGTTTTTTACCCCTCCTGTGGAGGGCTGGAAGGTGCAACAAACTCATCAAGATCAATTTCGTCTGTGATCCGAGTGGCAGCAGCGATGAAAGTCTCCATGAAAGACCAGAAATCATGCTTCTTGGTGTTAGCCACCCGAAGAGCCGCCAGCTTGTCTTCTCGCGCATCCTTGCAATGGACTCGGGCCAGACACAGAGCGACATCTGCACCACACCTGGCGGAAGACTTCTTCCACACCTGCACTCGACCAGGGACCGTGTTTAGTCGAGTCATCAAAGACTCGAGGTCATTTTGGAGTGTCTCCCTGGGCCAGAGCGTAGTGTCAATGTGGGAAGTGGCGACCTTCAGCCTTGCAAGATAGTCAACGACAGCAGCAACGCGAGACTCGAGCCGGAACACGTTCATGGCAACTTCATCGTTCACCGGAGAGTTGATGGGGTCTAGGTTTGGTTCTAGTCGACTAGTTTCCTCTTCAAAGTTTTGGCAAAATTCTGCAAGTACAATCATCGAGTCAAGGCAATGGTCGAATGGAAATATCACTGTAAAAACGACTGTTTGACACAAAGGATTACCTTCGAGCGTGAGGAACAACTTCTTGGCGAGTCCGCTCAGATAGGCCTCCAGATCATTCTTCTTCCCAGCCAACTGACTGGCCTTGTCATTCAGAGCAGCTTTGTCGCTTTTCAGTCGACTGACCTCCTTGTTAGCAATAGCAAGAGCAGCTTTCAGATTGGTGTTTTCTTCTTCAAGCTTAGTGACCGAAGCTAACTTCTCGTCTGGGAGCTTAGTCTTCTCTAAAGCTGTCTTTTGCATCTCAGCTAGCCAAGGTCTTTCTTCTTCTGGGCCTCCTTCACTTTGCCTGCAAAGTTACAGCAAGATCAGATTTTGAAACAAATGAGGTGCAAAAGCAGTCGTCGAGGCCTCACCGAACGTACCTTTGGTCTCCTCCTTCGCCTTCGCCAGATTCTCCTGGACCAGCTTCATATCAAGCTCGAGCTGGATATGCTTGTTCTCCAGCTCGGTGTAACGAGCCGCAAGGTCGCAGGATTTCTATGAAGAACCAATCGACAACATGTCAAAGACAATTCACTTCCGAGTGACTAAGGAAAAATCATGCGTTTCTAAGACTACAGCCAAATACAAACATTCGACCATAGTCTCGGGGACTACACCCAGTGGGTGCACTCAGCGTGCCCCCACTAGTTCTATCAAGATAGAGTCGACCAGTCGACCCAAAAAAAAAGGCATGTTCTACAGACTGTAGTCAACTGCCAGCAGTCGACCACAGTCTCGGGGACTACACCCAGTGGGTGCACTCAGCGTGCCCCCACCGGTTGGAGAAATCCATTCGACCTAGACGAATGAAGGAAGAACTTAACTTATAAAGCCTATGGTCGACTGCCAGCAGTCCACCATAGCCTTGGGGACTACACCCAGTGGGTGCACTCAGCGTGCCCCCACTAAACCGGATTTCAATCGACACACCCAGTGGGTGACTACTATGGATTCCAGAAAGAAGAATTTTCAGAGATCATATCCTAACAAAACAGGCGATGACCGACTGACCTGAACGTTGCTTTGAAGAGTGGAACTGGCGTCATAGGCTGCCTGGCTAGCCTCCCGGATGGCCTTCACCTGCTCCATCATGACTCCTGCCTGGCGCATCGCTTCTTTTGCAGCACTGGCTTGGTCCTCTGGGACGTAGTGGGTCGAGAAGAGTGAAGGCTGTGCAGCACTCGACGACGCGGGGTGAGCACTCGTCAGCGGCACCGCGAAAGATACGGTGTGCCGAGTGGTGTTCTCCTCCTCTGCGACCAGTGTCTCGGGTGCTGTCACGTCCTGAGCCACCCTGCCAGCAGACGCTTTCCTGCTCCTCCTGTGCTTCAGCGGTTCCTCATCGTCGTCGTCGTCAGGAAGGGTGATAACGACATTGGATGGAGCTGCAGAAAAGGATCAGAATTAGAGACCAAGAGCCAATCGACTAAAAAACGGAATTAAGAGAGTGGTACCAGGTTTTGAGGTTGCAGCATCTTCCATCTCATGATCGTCAGCCCTGGCTGAGGTATCAGAAGTAGCAGCACTGCAATTCCAAAAATCAGTTGGTTAACTCATGAGTCGACCAAAAATAAACTCGTGTAGAGCAAGAAGACTCAGATAGCATTTTTACCCTGATATGGTGGGAATTGACACCTTCATCTTCGGCAAGACCTTCGCTGGTTTCGTCGGCACCGTTCGAGATTGCTTCGGAGCCTTCTCAGTCGGCGCCGGAGAAGTGGTCCGAGGGCGCTTGGTCGACTGCGCGACAGTCGCGACCCCCTTACCACGTTCAGTCGCAGGGTCATGGATGAGCTTCGATCGCCTCTCCGTGCGAGGCGGCGCAACCTCCTCCTCCTCCTCCTCTTCTTCCTCCCCATCGGAGTCGTCATCATCATCATCTTCAGCAGCATCCGAGTCCCACTCCTCCTGGCTTTCGCCCCCACTCGCTTCCCCCTCTTCAGTCGGAGTCTGCGCTCCATTGGGCATCGAGTATAGTTCGGTGAGGGCCTGTCAGACATCAAGACAAAGATCAATCGACCAATTTGCGGCGAAAACAGAATAAGTATGGCAAGAATACAATTGGAGATAAAGTGGGCATACCTTGTCTGGAATGCTAGAATGGTCGAGTGGTGGAATCCTCCTGGCTCCTCGAGGGTTGTCTTTGTTCCCTGTGACCGCGGCCATCCACCTCTCCAGTGTAGCATCGTCGACTGCTTCTGGGTGGACCCGAGTGTCATCTTCGGTTCCACAGTACAGCCACATGCAATGGCCTCGGTACTGAAGTGGCTGGATGCGCCGCCTAAGGAAGACCTCCAGAAGATCCATACCCGTCACTCCTTCCCGTACCAACTGGACCACGCGCTCCATCAACATCTTCACGTCGGCTTTCTCCTCCGGGAGCACCTTCAGAGAAGAGGGCTTGTTTGCTCGGTCCATGGTAAACGGAGGGAGACCACTCGACTGCCCCGGCATCGACTCATTCTGGCAGTAGAACCAAGTCGACTGCCATCCTCTGACCGACTCAGGAAGGGTCATGGCCGGGAAAGTACTCTTGTTTCTCATCTGGATCCCAAGACCCCCGCACATCTGGATAATCTTAGTTCTATCGTCATCAGGACTCGCCTTTTCACCGTCTGAGAACGACAGGTGAATATGTGTTTGAACAGACCCCAGTGCGGTCGGCAGCCTAGGAAGTTCTCACACATGGACACGAAGGCAGCAAGATAGGCGATGGAATTCGGGTTGAAGTGGTGGAGTTGCGCCCCAAAGAAGTTCAAGAAACCACGAAAAAAGACACTCGGAGGCAGAGAGAACCCACGGTCGACGTGAGTGGCCAGAAGAACGCACTCACCCTCTTCCGGCTGTGGTTGCCACTCGTCCCCCGGGAGCCTCGCTGCCCCGTGGGGGATCAAACCTTCGTTGGCCATCTCCGTGAGATCCTTCTCGGTGATGGTCGACCGGATCCAATCTCCTTGGACCCAGCCGTGCGGCAGACGAGATCTCGAAGAAGACCCGCCCCGACTGGTTGCTCTCCCTTTCGCCTTCGCCTTCCCCGTCGCCGTCGCCTTCTTCGCGCGCTCTAGCGCCGCCGTCTTCTCCTTCACCATTGTTGCCGGTGGAGCGTATGAGGAGCGATTGCGCGGGGGTGAGAGCGGGCACAGTGAGCGGAAGCGGAGAGGGCAGGGGGAGAATGGAGAGATACTGTTCAAAAACCCTCGCCGGGCGCCTTTATAAGAACACTTCTGAGTGGATGACAGGTGGGCCCAAGCGATCCAATCACATCCCGAAATAGTCGCTTGTACGCGATACGTGGCGAAAAAGGTGGCGCGGGAATCGAGGCGTCTATGCCTTATCCCATCCGAGCGCCGCGGTCCGCCCCGCTTCGCGCCCTCCCCAAATTTCGGATCCCACAAAATCCGCGAACGACAGGTCAATCTGTCAGACGAGAGATTTCCTGCGATCAGTCGCTCGGAGATTGTTAAGTTCAAAAGTTCACTCGACGAGAGAAAAGAATGGATCAAGGCGACTGAAGAAAAGTTGCTGATTATCAACGAAGAGATTATTGGTCCAAGACGATACATATCCATAACGCAAAAGCAGGTCGGAAATAATATCAACTCCTTCCTCACTCAAACCTCAATCCATTCGGGGGCTAATGATGAAGTCATGTACCTAGGGTAGGGTCATAGACCTGATCTAAGTACCCTACCCAAGGACACCCTCAGAAGAGACTGCCTTCCAGTCGACCAAGAGGGACTTCACTCGACGGACTCGAAGGACTCGACCATGAAGACTCACTCGACCACCAGAAGGACAAGAGGCACTCTGCACCGCAATGGTCTGTAATTAAGTAGACTTTATTGCATTTAGGACACTTTATGTGAGGCGTTACCAGTAACGCCTAGACTTAATGTACTTTAAACCCCCCATTACTGAGGGCCGGAGGGGTCTGGCAGGCACTATATAAGCCACCCGCCTCCTCAGTGTAAAGAGTTCGCACCCCTGTAATCCATACACACATAATCCAGTCGACCGCCTCCGGGCTCCGAGACGTAGGGCTGTTACTTCCTCCGAGAAGGGCCTGAACTCGTACACCCCTTGTGTTTACAACTGCTCCATAGCTAGGACCTTGCCTCTCCATACCTACCCCCCACTCTACTGTCAGACTTAGAACCACGACAGGAGGAGCCTCTTAGTGGTTGCCACTACAGATGGATTTGGAAAGCCAAAATCCCTCTTAAAATCAAAATCTTCCTATGGCAGATGTCGCAAGACGCAATTCTTACTAGGCAAGTTATGAGGAAAAAGAAATGGCCAGGGAACCCTGTTGCTCTTTTTGCAAACAGGTTGAAACAGTACAACACCTATTTTTCAATTGTCCCGTGGCTAGAATTGTATGGCGATCGATTGGGGTTGCTCTTGGTACTGATAGATGTCCGTCGAATTACTGGCAATACTTTGTGTGGTGCAGTAAATTCCTTCCTGGGAAACAAAAGTTTTACACAGTAGGTCTGGCAGCTGTATGTTGGGCGATTTGGTTGGCGCGCAACCGAGCTACCTTTGAAAAAAACAAATCAAGACTCCTTTTGAGATTGTGTTCTCTCTGTGTTCCTTTTTACTTTACTGGACAGGGCTACAACAAGGGGAGGATGCCAAGGATCTTCGTTCCGGAGCCGAGATGATCAGGATTGGCACGATGCAGCTGATGGAGATGTGTGGCGCTGTCAAGCAACCAATCCAGGGCGCTTGAAAATGAAGACGGGCGCGCAACATTGATGCTGTTCTCTCTCGGCGAAGATGACCACCTGTTTACTTGCATTTGCAGCTGTGTTCTGATACTTGATCCTGAGCTTTTGAGATTGTAATAGGATAGATGTTATGTCGTGCTATCAGGTTTTCGCTCCATGATACTTGTTTCGATGGCGAGCGAGTATGGTGGGTTTCCTGATAGTGCTAGAACTCGCTTTACTTCTTTCCCTCCTCCTGACCTTCTCGTTCGAACTGGTTGTATTTCCGTTCTTTGCAATGGAAATGGGTAAAGCCCGGTTCAAAAAAAATCATTTCCGTTAACTTGCGCGCTAGGCTAGCATATCTATATATTAATGTACACTTGTACAGTAATACACAATTCTCAGGAAATAAACACCAGGCTAGCATATCTATATATTAATGTACACTTGTAATACACAATTCTCAGGAAATAAACACCATATGTTGCCATCGCTGCATCAGAATTTCCGCCGGTCGGTCGACAAAGACACGCGAGCCAGGCACGCTGGTCGTCATTGTTAATTCCAACAACCATTTACTAGAAGACTACAATATTGCCTTAGATCTCCATTGTTAGCACAGGAATTAGAAGAGATTTAGTCCGGTTGATTTGATTTCTAATTTTCAAATTTCTGCATATATGATCTTCGACACTATCCAAGCCATCTTGTTTTTCTTGCCCACTTCATCTCTCTATCGGATGCACAGAGATTTAGTCCGGTTTATTTAATTTCTAATTAGAAGCTTTGGAGGCATTCAAGGTTCAACACAATGGCAAGGACGAGGAGATGTTCAAGGCGCAATGTGCCGCACTCAAGTCGCGTGGGGGTAAGTAAGCCGTGGAGGATGTTGGGGAGGGCGAGCCGGCACGGCCGCGGGGGAAGACCAACTCCAAGATGGAGGACAAGCGGGATGCGGCATCCAACGCCTTGACCGCAAGCATGGAGGGCATGATGAACAAGAAGGACTCAAGGAAGGAGGAGCGCCGGCGTTACAAGGCGGAGCACATGGACGCTTTCGTGGAGATCCAAAGGAGGAGGCTTGAGATGGACGTGGAGAAGCAAGCCAAGATGTTCGAGTTGGAGGCGGAGAAGCAAGCCAAGATGCTAGAGATCGAGGCCGCCAACGCCAAGACCAAGGCAAAAGAAGTGGCTCTCGCGAGCATGATGACCGGGGTGGAGATCATGAAGGTGGATCTCAATACCGTGTCGCCAAGGAAGAGGCCGTGGTTCGAGGAGATGCAGGCCGGCATGCTCAAGTTCGACAACGAGTGATCTATGATGGCGAGCGCCATATTTTTTGTATGCCGGCAGCTGTGCTGGCATGACCATGGGAACCGCGATGGCTTGGTCGAACTCAAGTCCCATCCTTTTTTGTGTGCTGGCATGTGTGCCGGCCGGCTGGCGAGTGCGCCAGTATGAACTGTGGTGATATTTTCTGAAGCCGACATTGTATGCCGGCACTGGCATGGTGCCGGCATGAGACATGGCCGCTGGCATGATCGGACGTGAACCTTTTTTTCAAAAAGTTGAGTGCGGACATGAAATGGGTCGGCGCGTTGGGCGCACTACCGACCCAAATGGAAAACTCGGCGGACGGGCAGGCGGCCGACCCAAACGGACAAAAAGCGGACAAATGCGCCGTCCGTTTGGGTCACCGCCGGGAGGAGCTGGTAGGAATATATGCCCGAGCTCCATCTAATCCGTCCCAACAGAAGAACTTGAGGACTATCAAAGCCTGGAACACTAAATCGAAGAAGAAGCGCCGCCATCTATTTGAGTGTTGCCCCATGAGGACTAAAAGCCTTCCTATCTACTAGCCGGAGCAGTGGCACTACGAATCCCCTCCCCGCCACTGCCCTCCGGAGAGGCAGGCGGAGGGGAGGCGGATCCACGGGCTCGCCGGCGGGGTTCCTAGGGAGGAAGGCTTTCCCTAATCGCCCTGCAAGAGATGAAACAAAAGCTTCCATGTGACGCTTTTCATCGGCACATAGGTCTAGTTAGGCCATATGAGAAAGATGGCCAACAACTAGGGGGGAGAGAGAGAGAGAGATTGGCACGGAAACAAGAAGTGGAGCTTTTGTATTCATGACGGAACAATCAAATATCTTCTTTACCAATGCATGTTTGGGCATTCAACGTGATCGGTCATCCAAATAGCGTCCAATTTATATCCGCCCACAAGTGTTGTCAATATTTTTGGTCATTGTTTGGCGGTAATGCAAATAGATTAAAAACGCTAATAAGGGTGAGAGTGTATACATGGCTTATTATGGGCGCTTTGCCTATTGTAGAAATGATTTAGTTTTCAAGGGCAACAATTCCTCTCCTTTGCGGTTTATTTTTTATTGTCCGTACTCTCTTAGTACGTGGTCTACACTACACCAGACGGAGTACCAACCGTTGTTTAAGGTGGTGTGTATGTGGTGGGAGCGGGTGGCCAGAGAGTTTTTTACCCAACATGGGTGGCAGCATAATATCTTGATCGGTCCACCACCTCCTTCGACGTGGGCATAGTGTCGGTCATATATGAATCTACGGTTGCCAATATGATATTTTTGTTTATCGTTTGTCAGTTTGTTAGTGATTAGCTGTGTGCATCTTAGTTATGCAAAGGTCCACCACTAGCCTTTATAGGAGTAATATTAGGGCCACATGCTGGTGGGGAATGTAATTAATGTGACCGTCCTTCACAAGGTTTCGGACGAAGCACTGATCCAAGGGCCCCACTTGGTTTATGGCTTTGACCAGCTTCGAGAGGAGGTTGGCCATGGTGAATTTCTCTTTGTTGGTGTTAGGGTTGGTCATAATGACATGTCAAACCAAGATTGAACACATGTCTTCACAAGATTCCCTCCTATCATGTCAAAGTGCGGGACTCGCACTCTAAGTCCAGAACGTTCGTGTCGGATAGTCCTGTTTTTGAAGCAAGTGCCACATCAAAGCTGTATATTGCATATTTAAAAAATCACACCACCCTTTTATACATATATTTGGTCTACATGCAGGTGGGGAAGGTTTTCTGACCCTCCCTTATGCGGTTTCGAGCCAAGCACTGATCCATGGGCCACGTGCAGTCTACGGCTTTGACAAGTCCCGAGGGTGTTGACCATGGTGACTTTCTTTTTGTTTGTGTAGATCATTGTGACATGTTAAACAAAGATTGAGCCCATATCTACACCCTAACCCACCCACCCACGTCGCCTTGAGGTGAAGGGTGTCGCGCTATAAGTCCAAAACCTTCGTGTCGGATAATCTCGTTCGTGAAGCAAGTGCCACATCAAATATGTATATTGGATGTTTAAACATCACACCATCCTTTTATACATATATTAGGGCCACAGTCTGGTGGGGGGGGGGGGTCTGACCCTCCCTCGCGTGGTCTCGAACATGGGCCACACGCGGTCCATGGATTTGGCGAGCCTTGAAAGGGGGTTGACCATGGTGACTTTCTCTTTGTTTGTGTTAGGGTAGGTCTTAGTGAAAAGTCAAACCAAAATTGAGTCCCAACTCTTCACAAGATTCCCTCTCGTCGCCTCGAAGTGGGTTATTCGCATAAAAGTTCGAAGATTACCTCTCGATAGCTGTATCATATGCCCTGAGCGAATTCTTGTAAGTATTTGTCCTCTCTTTTTTGTTGCTTAGGGTCTTGTGACCAATTATAACACACACAAGGAGTCGACATTTACGGGTTTACCTACCAGGGGACTCATCAAATCACGTGAATTAGGGTTTGAACAAACTTGTCCTTTTGCATGTGATTCTAATATGGGTACACTAGGGGATGTGAAGAGGCCAAGATAATAACACAACTTTAAAGTGGTAAAGTGGCGGTAAATAGAGAGAGAGAAAAAAATTGAGTTCATCAAAGCGATGAAAATAGCCGAGAGAGAACGGGCGAGAAAGAAGGGGAAAAAGAGAGCAAAATACGTAAACATAAATGCAATGGAAAACATTAAAAAGCGAATTTTGTATATCCAATATAGTTTTACAAAATAATATGCAAAACGTAAGCCGGGTGTCATTTTTGGAGTAATCGGCTTATATTTCACATGCTTTTAAAATGAAATATGTCCATAAGTAAGCCGAGTGCATTGCGACTCACGCTCGGCATATAGGCTGCGGACTCACTGAGCCGTCAACTACCTCTGCGACCGCCATGTGGCAGGGAACGCTGCCAAAACGCCTCTGTAAGCTGAGAGCTTTTTCTTTTGTATGCCGAGCTCTCTCGATAAGCTGAGTGTAAGCTTATTGTAATCTAAGCCGAGTGTACCTGTTTGCCGTGTTTTTTTCCTGTTTGTATTCGCCTTAACCAACTAGAAGCTAAGTACCCGCAAATTTTATTTTATTTTTTTCGAAACGGAGGCAAAGATTGCCTCATCTATTAATTAAGCAGAAGAGAATTGCCCAGTAAATTACGGAAAACCAGGCAAAAACAGGAACAACAAGGACCAAGCCCACTCCATAGACTGAAACACACAGGGCAAAGCCCACCCTAATCGACGACAAGTCGACCTACGGCCAGACAACGCAGCTCCGACTCTGACGGAGAACTCAGAAAAACAAAACCAGGCACGGCTGGCGCCACGGAAGATCGCCGAACGGGCCACCTGCAGCCAGTCATCGTACACCACAGGGCCCCGCCGCCGCAGCTTCGACTCCACAACAACAAGCAAGCCGAGGCAAAATCGTGGACACGCCGAAGAAGAGTCGACTATCGCAACCATTGACGCGTTGCCGACATCGCTCCCACCATCATCGCTGCCACAGAAGTCTGGTCGCCCAGAGATTCTCTCGGGACCGCCGCCCCGACATCCACCGCTCCGTCGCGCCCACCGCAATCAACCGGCACCGCCTTCCGGGGCCGCCGCCCCGACATACCACCGCTCCCCTCGAGCAGCAACGCCGCACAACCCAGCTGCCCGCAGCCCACGCTGCTCAGGGCAACCGCTCACAGACCACGAACGTTGCACTACATCCGGGGCCGCCGCCCCGACATATAGTCAGACCGCCCCCTCTGGGGTGCATCGACCGAGCCGACACCCCTACCACCCAAGCGGGACAAGGATGCCACCCAACCAATGTCGAGATAGAGCCCCACCTCATAGAGCCGCCACTCACATTGTTCCCGAGATCGCCATCTTGACGCACAATCAGAAATCACCCGGAGCCGCCGCCCCGACGTCCACTGTCCTCGACGACGAAGAGATCCGTGCAAATTGCAACATGCTGACTCTCCAAGGTGATGCCTCAAAGAAGGAAACGACATAGCCGCCGTCATCGCCCGCTTCGACCATCCGAAGCTAGGGATTTCTCCCGGAGAGTCGTGTAATGGAGCACCACGGCAACACCTTCAAGAAGGGGAACGACACCATGACCATGGCGCCGCTGTTGCCGGCACCGGCCCAAGGTCAGTGCTGGACTTTCGCCCGGAGCTCCTCCACACCTCCAAATCCGAGCAGATCCGGAGCACTGCACAGCACACAATCCCCATGGTCGACGTCCACCGGCTCCAACTGAATCTGACCAGATCCGAAGCTGTTGCTCCTGTATCTCACAGCGAAGCCGCTCCACCATTCCGCCTGAGCAGCAGCCCCTCACCGCGCCATTGCGCAACCTCCCGGCGACAGATCCGCGCCGCCGGACCCCTTGTGCAGCACCTTCCCGTGCAGCAGCACCTCATCCCAGCTCCTCTCGAGCCCCTCACGCCGCGGAGCAGAGAACCCAAGCACCCGAGGCCGTGGAGCAGAACACCCAAGCAGCAGAGCAGCGCTCGACCACAAATGGCCGCCCGAGCCGCCACGCACGCGCGGCGCGACCTCGCCGTGGCGCCTATGCAGCCCCATGCCCCCTCTCTGTGGCCCGCTCAGATCCGCGCCATCCGCTCAGTGCGCCCACGCCAACGCCCGCAGCAAGCCGCCGCACGTAGAACCGCGCCAGCCGGCCCCGAAGCGTGCCCGACCCACCCCTGCGCTACCTCGCCGCGCCGCCTCGAGCTAGCATCGCCGCCGGCCGAGCTCCCGCCGAAGAGGACGGCCCACGCCGCGCCGCTCCGACCGGAAGGAGGAAAGGGCCCCGCCGCCGCCGAGCCGCACGGGCTTTGCCCGGCGACGCCGTCCGGCGGCGGCGAGGGGAGGCGGGGGAGGTGGGTGCTGCGCTGCTGGCGGCTAGGGTTCGCTCCCGGCCGCCCGCGGGAGCGACCAGGAAGCGATTAGAGCAAAGAGTGGAGACCCTCTTTCTCCATTGTCAGGTGTTGTGTACCCGCAAATTTACACTCGGCTTACTATCTCCACACAGCAACGTATGATTTTGCTGTAGTGCTACTTCACTGCAGAGTGCCAACTCTAGTCTAATAACAAGGAATACTGAAACCAACCGACTGCATGCCAAGCTAGTAAATAAACACATTAATTGGAGCTACCTCTTGTACAATACTCCTGAGGTGTGTGCCTATATATAGTTCGGGTGTATATGAAATTCACAATTTAGTTGCCCTACTGTCATATGAGTGCAAGTGTCCAATCTATTGTGTGTGCAAGTGATGATACTATAGGAAAAGGAGGCATCGGGAAACTAGGGGAAATGATGAACTCAAGGGCAAGAACGGTTATATCTTGTTCCCACTGTCAAGTCTCTCCTTCAGACTAGTCATAATGGGAGTAACTTAACTAGTAACATCACACATTTCAATACAAAATTGCTTATGTGGCAGCTAATTAATGAGGATAGAGGGGTATGTGGTAACTTAGCTAGTTACTGTAACATCACACATTTCAAGGCATAATGTGTCTATAGCCTAATAAATGAACTCTTTCACGATACTACTTATATGTTACTACCCACTATGGAGGTAGTAACATAGACTAGTAACATCGGCAAGTTACTACTCTATGTTACTCCCAACTGTGAGCAGTCTCAGGTTTAGAATTTAGTAGCCGACGTACAAGCAGACCAGGGCCGGCCACAGCCCACCCTCTTATTTCCCTTGGGCACAGATCCATAGCGCCGTAATAAAAATGAAAAAAAAACATATCTAATAGCTTTTTTGCATATATCAAGGTTTGAGATTGCTAACCAGGTATGCCACCCGGTAACATATCTAATAGCTTGATTGCTAATTTCTCAGCAACTTGGCTTTCGATGTTAGTCTTCTACATGTGCACCAGAACTCCATCCTCTGGTGTAGTAGGGTGTATGTGTTAGAGGGACGTACATACCTAGCGGCCGTTCATGCCCCATCCGACGGCAGGAAGCTGTACCCTAGCAAGCGCCACAGCGATACCTAAAGACGTGCGCCCATAAACAGAAGTTCAATCGCACAAGCAAGAAGAACAACCTTTTGTCGTTGTTGACGTTCGCTTGCCATTTCGAAATAAGCTTTTGCGCCATTTTACACATGAAGCAACCAACTCCAAAACGATGCCCCCATGAGGGTAGGATGACACATGTGACATCACCTGTCTGGCTCAAGGGCCTAGGGTTTGCCTTGGAGCAATATGGACTAGGAGGAAAGAACCGCACCTTTGACGCCTTCATGAAGCTAACGACAGTCGCAAGTGTCACTGTCATCGGCTTTCACCTGCGTTCTCACATTTCAATCCCATGCCGGCTGGTCCACCTGACCATCCGTGGCTGCCTAGCCCCTCGCCGTTGAGAAGAATAGACACTACTAGCCTAACCACCACCCTGAACGATCATCTCAACCATCCTCACGCACCAATAAGAGTTGGCGGACCATCACCCAGGGCCGCCGCCCTGGAACCGGGAGCCACGATGATGGTCAGTCTTTTCGTTCTCCCCCTGCTTTACCAAGGTCCTAGAGGGGGAGGACGAGAAAGACCGACGACCTACGAACTGCCGGTATCCTTTCTCCAAGAGCATCTCATCTCTTTACAAAGAGAGCACCATCGGAATGAAAGTCAACACACTACATACCAAATAGCGATGCACGGGCAATTAACCAATATACATAAATTGGTCAAGATAGATTTCATCATCCAAGAATCCCTCTATATTATTTGTTTAGATCATATGGTGGATTTAAATTTGAAAGAAAGTAATCAGACTCTTCTACTTTATTTCAATCTAGTCTAATTAACATGAAATATTGAAACCAACCAACTGCATGCCGAGCTAATAAATACATTAATTGGAGCTAGCTCTTGTACAGTATACCTGTGTGTGGGTGCGCGCGCGCGCGCACGTGCGCCTATATATAGTTTTCTGGCATTTTTCGCCAAAAGGAAAACTACAGTGTTCTGGCATATATGAAGTTCACAATTTGGTTGGGCGACCGTTGTCTGCATACAAGCGTCCAATATAGTGCTTAACTGTACGTACATTAGTCATATGTATAGGAATAGGAGGCACTGAGGAATTAGCAGAAACTATATACTGATTTGAAACACTAACGATTTCATCTCGTTCCTAGTGCCAAGGTCTCTGCTTCAAGTCTAGTCTAGTATTAGTAGCGAACCTAGACGAAAGACAGGATATGGTGCGGCCCATTCTGGGATTCCCTTTCGGTCAATACACTCTAGATCATCCATATCACCAGGAATATGGAGAAAGCACATCTTTAATCTCTTGATCTCTAATTTCTCAGTGACTTGGCTTTTCATGTTTTCTCTTTCGATCCTGCCGCACCACATGCGCACCAGAACAAGATCCCCTGTGGTAGCAGGAGCTATGTTAAGAGGAACGTCGATACCTAGTCGCCATCCATGCCCCATCCGACTGCATGACTTAAGGTTGTGCGGCCCATAAACACAAACTCAATCGCACAAGAAAAAAAAAAGAACATTCTATCCATGTTGTTGCTCAATCGTCATTCATTCACGTTCAATGCCGCCCATGAAACGGTGGGGGGGGGGGGGGGGGGGGGGAGGGAGAGTGAGTGACTGTCGCAGTCATGGCGGCACCTCCGCTATAAAAAAATCCACTGTAAAACGATATAGTAGTAAGTGATTAGTTTCAGATTCATCAAAAGGCGGCAATGGTTAGTCTGAAGGACTTAACCATTTCCCGCAAAAATTGGACTCTGGCCGTGTGATCAGATGCATTTAGATCATAAAACAATAATTAACCATAGTTAAGTAACTTAGAGCATCTCTAACCGATCCCCTAAACTGTTTTAGAAGAGTAAAATTTTACTTTTCCTTTACTAAACTGCACCTAATTGACCCCTCAAAAGTTTTAGAGGAGAAAAAGTTATCCTCCTCGGCCGCCCGGCTCTTATATTTACTTGGCCGACCATCCAGGGAGTAAAAAATTTGCCCCTCCACCCTTGGCCGCACCCCCCACCACGTGCCGCATCCACTCTGGTGCCGCCTTACTTGTCTCTGTTGGTCACTACCCGCCATCCTCGCCCCCCCCCCCCCCCCCCCCGTAGCACCTGTCGTGCTCATCCCCCACCTCGATTTGGTTGGTTCTTGTCACTGGCATAAATCGGCGTATCTATGGGTGTTTCCACCGTTGTCGGATTCAACGCACCTAGTTGTCGGCGCCATCAACTTCTAGAGGGATTCAAAGGGGACCGAATCGAGCATCCACCTTGACTGCTCCCTATCGCCTCTTGGTATGTCCTCCTCTGCTCGACTACATCTGACCTATCGGTCGACCTCTGGCACAGCCACATACGCCTGTCAGCGGGGCCCTGCAACTCATTGATGAGCCTCTGCCGGTCATCAAGTGTACCACTGCTGGAGGCTGGTGGTGCGCCTTTTTTCGAGCATGACGAAACATCTCGGGTTTCCTACAACTACAGAAAGGACGAAGTGAGTGCCATTTGTATGGTTGTCCTTCGGATTCATCACAAAGTGAAACTCATTGTTTGCTTAAAATTGTATTAGTACTAGAGGTCGGCCGCGCCCATGATGGAGCTTGTGCGTGCGTACTTCTTGTTTTTTTACGATGAGAGAAGGGATAGCAGTGGGTTTGAGGTCGAGCTTGTCTTGTAGACACTACTAGGGAGAACCCTAGTAGTGGCACGGGTTCAGAGGCTAGCAGTAGTGTTGGGGCCCGCACTATTGCTACGGTGCTATAGCTAAGTTTTAGCAGTAGCACGCTTTTCTGACCCGCGCTGCTACAACAGGAGCTAGCAGTAGCGGGCGTTGGACCAGCGCTACTGCTAACTATCGGTAGCGCCTATTTTTGCCCCATGCCACTAGTATTAGTGTTTATTTCATTTCTTTACATTTATAATGTATGTATACACCGTTATACAATTTTTATACAGTATTAATGAGGTTGTGGAAGAAACATGGATTATATTAAAATGGACGGATCCAAGTGAGCAAGTTGAATTAGTAGGACGATATGATGTTGGGACGGCACACAAGTGTTCTTGAATTGATCCACTTTAATCTAATCCGTATTCATCCTAAGGTGAAACAATGTTTCATCCTAAGGTGAGCTATCTTCGCCTCCATACTCACTCTAGCTTCGAAACCGAGCTTTTCCAAGAGATACCATCTTGCATGGCATGGGATGCACTAGTCGAATTGTAAAATATAGAAATTACATGTTGAAGCAAAGACGAACAAGTAATGATTAATTACAAAAAAATAATTGTCATCGTTACGTAGCATAAAAACATCGAAGGTCTTGTCCCCTCGCCGACGAGGATGGAATCGTGGACATCGCTGCAGAGCACTTATGCGACGTCTCCTGTTGCCGCGACCTGATCAAGTTTTTCCTGATAGATTTCAATGAACCTGACTACTGGAGAAGTGGTGTAGCTTGGAAAGCCACCAGATGGAATAGGAAGCTCTCTTGGGATGATTGGCGTGATGGCAACACGGTTGATGTTGCTGAAATCTCGGTTGACATGAGTTATTTCGCTATATTGCCTGAGTTGTTGAATGATGAGACCAAACAATTGGAACTGAAAAATCTGATTTTCATTAACCCCACCCTGAGCATCCAAGATGACCATCTTCTCTACATAAGGGCCAAGGTAAAGGCTGAAGATGACACGGCATGGGTCCTTGCTCTTGACATGAAACATGCCTCTCTCAACGCACTAGTCCCAGTTTCCACCCAACCCTTCTGTGGCGTTACCATGTACTCTCCATACACCCTCCGCAAGTACTACCTCGACAACATGCCAACGGGTCTTGTAATTTTTCTTCCCTTTTTTTCCTTTCTCATGCCCAAAATGCGGTTTAATTACCAGCAATTGATATAGTACTAGCAAGATGCTCGTGCGTTGCACGGAACATCAAGATGCATTTGTATGAGTAGTTTATCTTGTGGGAGAAAAGGATGAGTGAGGAAAAGCCTTATCTGCAAATGTGGAGAGGAGTGCAAGTAAATTGTCATAGTTTCCTTCCTATCCGTTAGATATAGATTGGACGACCTATATTGTAGGATGACAGGCACACCATCATCACCAACTCTGCTTTTTATAAGAGTAGAGATATGATGTTGTTTGTTTAGATTCTTGATCATGTGTTGGTTATGTATGCTTGGGTACCAGAATATACGTTTGAATATTGGCACTGTTGACATCAGATTGTTTAGCCGCTTGTCGATCTTGAAAATCAGCAGGTTTGTATTGAGTCAACTTATTTCGTTCAACTAACGAAACACAACAGAGGCAAAGAACTGTAAATCCTCGTTTAAATCCATTCCTAGAACCAAATTACAGTCTGAACACTTTGTCCTCAACTGGCTTTTGCACCACAAATGACCATAACACAACTGTCTCTACTACAAAATGACTCGACCATCATGATCGTCTAACTGCAGTCAGCAAGATCCATTATGTCGGTCCTTCCTGGCATGTCTGGTGGTCAAGTCTCTGCCCCGAGACACCATTTTGCCGCTGTGTGATGGCCTTAGCTGTTCTGTAGCACCACAGTGTATCCTATGGTGGCCCCGAGAGAACTGTCTTTTACTCTATCCCAAAACACAATAGGTTCATGATCTGTGTATTGCGCGATCCTATGGTGGCCTTGAGAAGTTATATGCCTTTGCTTCCCCGTCTTTTGGATCTAACACCTTCCTTTGTTAAATTTTGCAGAGGCAGACATGGTCAAACCAGTGGTCAGGCATCTATGCGGCGCAGATAAAAGTGATAGACTTACTGGATCGACTAGGAGTAGATCGGTGGCATATCTTCTCTGTTTGGGTGTTTACCTTAGCCTTCCGGCCATCGCTGGTTCGTCGGTGATGGTCTACGCACGGGCATCGACGGTCGGTGTAGAGGGTGACGGTGAAGTGGCTGGTGGTGCTCCCATCGCTTCAGTGCCTCCTCTGGATCGGACTAGGGTTAGGAGTGGGGAACAGTGGCAGTGACGAACCTCGTACCCCATCCCCCTGGTCCCCACCTCCTCTTTATAGCACCGCGCGACAGGGGCCCACCAGCCTTGCTTGGGCTGGACGCCCCCGATCAGGGCGTGGGTCAAGGGCCCAATGAGCCGTTGGGCCCATTGGTGGAGAGATCAACCTAACATTCTCCCCCTTGATCTCATCATTATACTTTTAGCTTTAAACTTTGAAATAACTCTTTTCAAAGTACTCGTTCCATCACAGATTTTCATGTAGAGCATGTCTCATCATCACGATTCATTTCCGATAGAATCAACACCTACAACACATCCTCTGTTTTGAAACAAATTCTTTAACCTTGGGCCCTTTTATTGTCCGGAAATCTTAAACTATACCATGAAACCCATGTCGACTGTGTGTTCTTCGAACACACTGGGCGGCAAGCCTTTAATAAGCAGATCTGCAAACACTTGTCTGTTGCTTTTATACTTCAAGCATTTCTACATAATTCTGGACTTTCTCCTTTACAACGCATAACTCTGTGTCAGTGTGTTTGGCGTCAACACTTGACTCGTTGTCATAGGAGGGAAAAACTTAAAATGGTTATCGCTGTTGTCAACCATTATCAACTCCGGGTACAGGTATACTTAACCATTTTGCCTGTCCCTCAGCCTCATATCAACCTATAACATATTTTGCATCGCATTGATGGTAATTATTTCATTCTTTGGATCTTTTCCAAACCAAAACTCCAAGTGTGAAAATTTGCGACAATTGTGGATTTCGCTAATACATTTCACAACTCCTGTCTTTGTACTCACAATCTTTGGAGAGTACTTATTTCTTTCAGCATGAGGCCGATATCTTTGAGTCCATTCCGCTGATCTATATATGGACTGGACATTGCCAAAACAACCCAGATACGTGAACTATGTCATGGTAATATATTGAGCTTCAACAGCTGAAGCATATGGCACCATATCCGTTTCAATCTTTTCTCATCAACTTTTGGAACACCATAGTTTCCAGTTCCATTACCCTTGACTATAAGAACATGCGTAGGCTTTCTCGCATGCATACTTTAGAGACCTTTCTAAGCATGTCCATGCGACATTACTAATACCCCTTTTATTCTTTTCTTGGTGAATCTCGATAATTATAACGAAAGACACTCTACCGAGAACATTCTTTTGAACTTTGAGAACAAGAACTTCTTTTCTTCTCCTACAGTAGATTGACATGACCATTAGCAAGTAGGACGTCATCCACATGCACAGGATTATGAAATGAATTTCCCATTCTATAACTTTGCTTGGATACAATTGTCCTCTCATTTTCTTTAACCCAAAACAACATTTGATTGCTTTAGTCCATAAAGACTTCTTCAGGCAGTATCCCCTGTGTTCTTTACTTTCATCTGATGTAACTCAGATCATGATGTCGATCATGATGTGTCACTAACACTCATTGTAATTTATTCATTCTCTTTGCACAAAATCTTTCGATTTAAGTCGTGCTTTACACCTTTACATATTTCCTTTGGAGCCACACTGACCTTGTAGACCATTTACAGCCTACTGTTTTGGCTCCATTGGAAATTACTCATGAGTCCCAAACATCGTCGGGATTCACCAATTTTATTTCATCTCATATAGTGTCTTATCATTTAGACAAAATAGACACTACTCAAAGCTCGATTGAGTGCTTTAATTGAGGTAGGATCAACCTCCATTAACATAGACTTTATAGTAATCAGAAGTATCTGATTTTCTCATTCCTTGAGACCATCTGTGTCTCGGGTACTAGCACTTCTTTCATATGGGGCTGTTGTTGCTCTGTCATTGCCAAGAGGCAAATTAATTGTATAGTCTTTCATTTTCAAAAAGCAATAGGTTTTACAGGGACCTTTATTACAAGATCCATGTTTACTCATTCCTCCTTTATAGAGCTAACAACAGGTGTTGTATAGGTCATACAACATGCTCCCCCAGATTACTCCATCTTCACTAAAAAATGGCGTATCTTTAAACTTTATTATTTGGGTTTGTTCTGTTAAAACTTTCTTCTTTATGGCACTTTAAGCACTGTCTTAGTATTCCTTAGTATGCTTTCGGAACTATAAAAGATCCAGGAATACAACTATTTCTTTTCTTTAGGGGTATTATTATGACCGTCGTACTCCCCAGACGATCACATTCTTCATTAATGGATATCTTATATTTCTTTCTCCCCACGAAATGTGGCAAGAACTTTTCTGCCACAATTTCGAAAAACCATTCATAACTCTTGTGAATTGAGGAAACTGGTATGGGAGTACTTTTTCCTTTTTCCATTTCAGAAACTCAACAGAGTTCTTTATTATTAGTACTTTTGCAAGTCACACTTGCATATCATTCTTATCTTTAGGTTCGTCTGTAACTTTTATTCTCTTTGAATTTATTGATTGCTTAACGACTATGACACTTAAAAGTGCACGGTCGATACTAGGATAGCATAAGGGCTACTCCATACTTTTCTCCCAGAGTGGGACACATTAAAAGCACATGCGTCATCATGTCTTTCTCCTATCATACAGGATAAGTCTGAGAAAATTTCTACCGCCATACGGGTTATGCAGGAATTTTCCAGACTTTTCCTGCCATGCGGGTTTTATCATAATCATCTTTTCCCGCCATGCGGGTAATTCCCTATGAGGGACATACATGCCAGAATTGGCTCTTTTGACTGCATATTCATTCATCAATTTTAGGAATAAATCCGAATGCTCTTTGACACACATGCTTGATCCGACGTTGGTCAAATTAAACACACATGTTGCTTGTTTCAACTCAAATTGTGTTGACTGAAAAAATCTTCTTCATAGAGAATACATGAAAGACATTCGTCAACCAAGACTCTTAATGATTTATTTCTTTTCTTTTGAGTCCATTCTTTAGAGAGAACATACTCCCTCATGTTATGACCTTTCTTGGTCACCTTTCGGGTCACAAGTACCCAACCATTCGCTTTCACGAATGAACGCATGGAAAACTTTTAGTCTGAGAAAACTTAGCCAATAATCAACAATAATGAGCATAAAAATAACCCTACGTTGGTCTGGTTAAAAAAATATGCACATTAAACTTTTGAAACTTTCTTTTATATTCAACGTTATATAATGTTGTACAACGTAACGAAGTTAGGGGAGACGCCTTTAGCCCTGCAATATCTCACGTTATATAATGTTGTACAACGTAACGAAGTTTATGTTGCTACAAAGTTACAAACGGTCCCTCTTAATATCCTATTCAGGAGGTATCTAGTGGGGGAACGTTGGAACCTTGGCTGCACTTGGTGCACAGGTTGATAGACGTTCATCTTTTGAACCAACCAGATGCATTACCAGGAAGCTATCTAGGAATGGTAGATTCACAGTGAAATCTATGTATCTAGATCTAATTGACTCTGGGCCAATCTCAAGATCACGTCATATCTGGAAGATTAATGTTCCGTTGAGGATTTGAATTTTCATGTGGTTTTTCCACAAAGAAGTGATCTTAACCAAGTATAACTTGTTAAAGCGAATATGGGTGGGTAGCTCTCAATGTTGTTTCTGCGACCATGATGGAAATATAGAAGACCTCTTTATCGACTGTCCGCTAGCCAAATTGCTTTGGCGGACAATTCATATAGCCTTCAACATTACTCCTCCCACTAGCATCAACACATTAGTTGGAACAAGGATTGATGGTGTGGAATCAAATATTGGGAGACATATTCGGATAGGGATATGCACACTATTTTGGGCTACATGGAACTGCAGAAATGATATGATCTTTAACCGAAAAATTGTGTACGAACTTTTTGCAGGTTATCTATAGAGCCACTGCTTGGATCAGTACATGATCATTACTCACTCTTGCCGACTCCAGGGAACTTTTGTTTACTAGGTGCAACCAATGGGAGCTGGTACCATGGGCTATCTTTAACCGATTTGGATGACGAGCTATTAACAGGCTATGTTTTAGTCATTGTAGCCTAGTTTTTCACCGGATGTGTCATCTTATACTTTTCCTTTTTGCTTCATTAGGCTCCTTTTGTGAGCCAACACTAGAACTCAGACTTTGTGTTCGAATTTTTGTTAAATAAAATGGCTGCATGCATCATGCTGGTGCACAGAGGTCGGGGACTTTCCTCCTTTTAAGAAAAAGAACTAATGAATGACGAAGCATGAGAACGTGAGCCACACACTGCCCAAGCCACCATGGTTTTGATTATTTCTTTATCCCCATGATTGACTATCCCTTTTGTAGTCACGAGCATGCCGGACGCGGATTTGATGAATACGGTTCCACGTACATCTCTTATGAATACTAAATTTAAAAAAATCTAAAAAAATAAAAAGATTCTAAATTTATTTTTTTAATATACTCAGTCAACCGGTATACTTGCGTATGAAGTTTCATGAAGAAATTACATCTGTGGTAATCTGGGCAAATATGACAAAATCAAAGCTAAAAAAACACTGTTTGATGAATAGCATGATCACAATTGTATTTTCTTCACTAAAAATGCCATGGGTGGCAATACATCACGAAACTTCATACATGAGTAGAATGGTCGACTAAGTTTCATACCACGAAATTTCAGAACTTTTTAAGTTTTTCCGGTACTTTTTATGAATTTACTATTCACATGGGTACGCGTGAAACCATGTTCACTTTGTATTTTCGCGAGCATGCCTAGCTTTTTAAGTTCCTAAGATTTTTCCCTCTTATTCAAGGATCCCTTCTGCGCAACATATCCATAATTAGTTTTCAGTGTTTTTGCAATCATGTGTAATTCTTTTGGTTAAATTTTTTGATACCATATTACGAAGCCTTGATGATTTAACTCGCAATCAAGGTCTCTGGTTTAAGTAGAATGACCTAGTTGTGCCCGGAAAACTATAGAATAAGCATATGACTCTTTCCTATGTACTTAGGCCTAATAAGTTTCATCGAGAAATTTTGTAAAAAATATTAGGCTATATAAGAAGAGCTCAAACTACATGGTATATCCTCCTTCCAGTGCATGGGTATTTCATAATAGGATATTTGAAGATGGTTTTGTGCCTAGCTGACGGTAGTTTTCAAATCAACTTATGTCGCCTAAAGATCTTGTGGATTCAAATTTGTAAGATATGGAGCAAAACACTTCTATTTTTTTCAAGGTGCCTAATCTCATCTGATTAGCAAGATATACTAAAATCTACCAACTTTATCCGAAGATAGTAATTGAATACATCAATTGAAAGGAGATCTTGGACCTTGCACATGGTGTGTGCGACCATATAGTCAGTGTTATATCAGGGTTAGCATAGAACAGTTACAGTCGTTCAATGTACTTGTTGTGCCAGAACTGCCTTAAGAGATCGACCGTTTAGTTATAGGTGCATTAATCACATATATAGGAAAAAAAAAGGCACTGACGAATCAGGGAAAACCATATACCTATTACCTATTACCAAGAATGAAGATACACCTACCTCGTTCTTCCACAAACATCCTAGTCTGCACAACCCTTCGAACATGATTCATGCAACGTCGAGCACCCTTCTTGACTCTCTGTCTTTTGATGGCCAACATCTTTTCGGTTTGTTGATTCAAAAATTGAGGTGGTGCTCACGGAGGTGGGATACAATGTGTAGATTTGCATGAGTGCAGTGCAGAAGACAAGTCACATGGCACAAATGGTAAAGCATGACAGTTAGCCAAAGCCCTAGCCATCAGGTTTTTAAACTTCTTTGGAAACATGGGCAGATTACACTGTTTCTTCTCAGGGTCGAGTACTCATTTCCTACCAACATGCCTTCATTTTAGGTTCATGAACTTTTCCCCGACTTTCCGAGGCATGCTCTTCTGCACAAGAATGTCTAATCAGCATACAAAAATTTACTCCGACTTTTTGAGTAGTTTTTTATTGGTCATGTGGGGAGCATATGAGCTCGAAATCGAGTTGGATTTTCGTCTCCCTTCCATACTCACTCTTCTTGTTTCTTGGCAAGACAAGGTGAGTTGACAAATAGGAAAGAGACATAGAGCTGGTCTCTCAATACACATAGGAATAGAGGAAGTAGGCACACACTTAATAGCAGGTGAACGGTGGATGCTTGACCGTTACGTACCGGTGTCGCTACAAACCACTTTGGCCAACACTGGTGTCTTCCCACTCCCGCACAGTTTGGCCGCCCTTAATGGCACTTCTTAACTCCTTCCTTCCCTGTTGAGTACTTGGCTCGGTGAGTCATCATCAACACCTTCCACTACTGATGACAAATCTGCACGCGCCTCCAACTACCTACTTGGTCATAGTGTAGCGATTAGCACACGGAAAATGGCATTTCGGTAATCAAATAAACTAGTAGTAGCAAATAGATAGGTAAATGATCAAAATATATAGAAAACTTTATTTACCATAGTTTTAGCGCCTTGGTAGAAATTATTCACATCCAAAAAGGAAAAATAGTGTGAAGAATATTACCAAACACACACAAAGTCAGTCTTTACTATCATACACATGCGAACTTGCGGGCAAAACCCCTATCTACTACTGTTGCCTATGAAGCTGCCTTACCTTCAATGTCGGATGACCTGTTTGCTTTACATGGAAAACTAACTTTGCACTTGACCGGTGTTGAATGTTTCTTTGGCTCGCACACAAGCAGAGGAACTTAGATGTTTACCAATGTGCGGTACTGCCAAGCGATCGCCTCCACTGAGGCGTGTACGTGTCGTATAGAAGCCGAATCAACAGCTCATCTTCTCATACACTGCTCGATTCCTAGGGCGCCGTGGACGATTATCGACTCCCTCGGCATTATTGTGGACGACTACACCTTATTTCACGACTTAGCCATCTCTGAGCCGGCAGATAAAGTAAGGAACATAGTGATCAGGGCACTCTTATCGCTTTGTTCGACACGGGTTCAGAGATGACATTGCTTACAAACTTACAAAAAAGGTTCTGGATACCGGCCTATGAGGTGCTCGGCCTCCATTCACATTGTTTTTGGAGCAGGGGACCCCAATTTTAGCGGTGGTTTACAGCTGTTCATGTACTGCCACAGGAGTTTGATGCTTTGTTCCAGGAGCTGAAGGAATTACCCACTCGTGGTGCCTGTGACCACCAAATTGCGCTGGTGCCAGGTGCAATGTCAGTCAATGTCCGGCCATATGAATATGCACCACAGCAGAAAACAGAGATCGAGAAGCAATTCTGTGAGATGGTGAACAATGACACTACCCGTCGTAGCATGAGCCCCTTCGCGTCACTAGTGCTCTTGGTTCGTAAGAAGGATTTCGATCCAGCAAACATGGCACCTAGTCAAGCTCCAAGTTCATCGATCGAAACACCTTCTCTCCTATTCGCCGGCTAACGGGCTGGGTGCCTGATTTCTTTGTTTTCTCCGGTCGGTAGTAGTGGTTGGTTTTGGCAAGTTATGGCCTGTGTTGCTGATATTGTGATCCTCTAAAGCAGAAAAAAGACTCCATTATATAATCTTTTGCTAATAATGTAAGTTTCGAATGGGCCAATTGGTCCCATGGATTTTTACTTCTCACATTATGTGGATCAAGCGGAGATGTTTATGTGGATCAAGTGGAGATGTCGGTGGCAGACTCGTGTCCTGGTCGTTGGTCGTATACTCGTCTGGATAGTAATTAACCCTCTACTTTGGGTATTTGTGCCCATCCAAACCATGTTACACCTTCAAATGATCTTTTAAACTAGGAAATACTCGGCAAAAAGTAGTAAAACCAGTGCAAAAATAAAAAAATTATAAAAATAAACATCATGATTTGAAAATTATTAACAAGAGAACTAGCACGGTAGTCCAAGCAATTGTGCAATGAACATCATGATTTGTTTATACCTATAAATAAACCTTTAGGCTACTTGAAAACAATAAAATTGAGTTTAAAACATTGAAATATTATACACCACTTAGCGACAATGCCTTTAGCTAATATTATGGGCCGGATATGAATACGAAAGATGCGGAGCCAAACTCTTCTAATTTAACTCACTATGCCAACTCTGATCTAATTTAGAAGATATATGTTGAAACCTACCAACTGCGTGCCAAGCTGGTAAATACATTAATTGGAGCTAGATCTTGAACAGTACCCATGCGGTGCGCGGCAATATATGGTCTATGTATATATAAAGTTCACAATTTAGCTGCACTAGCAATCGAAACAGAAGTGTACAACTGCTCGACTTACAAGGTGTACAACCACTACTGTAAGATCCCGTCAAAACTGCATAATTCATATATCTAGGAAAAGGAGGCACTGGGAAATGTGGAAGAACTATATGATTCCAAGGTGCTTATCATCGTGTGTCACGGCGTTTTTATTCACGCGGGGGACTGGCCGCATCACACATCTTCTCTTTTTCACGGGACGTATCACACATTGTTTGCTCTAGAAACTGTTCAGAGGGAACGTTCCCTCATTGGCTCGCTTCTTTATATATTCATTTGCAAAGATAAAAATTCTTTATATATCAATGTACCCTTGTAATACAAAAAAATAAAAGACCATTCAGCACTACTAAAGCCATATTTTTATAGAATAAACTCTAAGGATGTGTTTGGTTACCTATACCGATTTTTGCCACTTTGCATACTTGATCCATCTGGGCCTGGTTGAGGTAGTGCAAATAAAAAAACAACACCTGCATGTTGATTGGTTGCCTACATTGCATCAAGACCAAGATGGTGGCACATTGTTTGGTTGCCTCAGTTTGTGCTTTTGGGATGAGCAGATGCAAAGCACAACTTTTTTGTTGCGTGCAAGAAGTTGTTAGCTCACCCCTTTCAAAAGTGGCGGCCTTACCACCCCATTCGCGAAACTTCATGGCAGACACGTCGGCAGCTGGACGGAGTCCTTGACAAACCGGGCAACTCCGGGGGAAACCCTAGATCTCCATGGGATCGAGCGATGCGGTGCTGTTGTGCCATAGTCCCTCTTCAGGGCATCGTTTTGGAGTTTGCTACGGTCGAAGGAACCAGCGAGGCCGGCGGCGTACGCCCGGTGGCGCAACTGCCGATGAAAATCGCGCCGACTACGGTCATGGCGGACGATGGCGGCGTCTTTGATGTCGTTTCCTTGTCGAGGCATCGTTGTTGCAGTTGGCGTCATCAGGCTCGGGATGCTTCGGGGAAACCCCTAGAACTGGGTCTCCCGGATCGGACGATGATGGCGTTCTTAGTAGCGCTTTCCCTCATGGGGGCATCGTTTTGGAGCAAGTGATGGCTGGAGGTGACAAGAGGAGGAGCGGTGCTTCATCACACACATTGATGGTGTCGGATCTCGATGGCATGGAGCTCTGGAGTTTAGGCGTCTGATGTGCGATGATGGACTCGCGCAGGAGTTCGACGCTGTCTGGCGTCATGGTGGCGTCGGCAGCAGCTAGACCGGGCAAGGTTCATGCAGTAGTACAACTCTAAAGATGGATTTGTGGCAGGTGGCTACGGCAGCCTCATACCCGGCAGGCGTCCTGGTTGAGGAGCACGCCGGACTGGTGGGTGCCCAAACCGGCAGGCGTCCTGGTTGGGACCTCAGGTCTTAGATGTTAGGTTTGTCTGCGAGGTCTGTTTGGTACTAGGCCCAGACAATCAGCATCCCTTCATCAATTGGATAGGAGTAGCGACACTTTTGTTGCCTAGATGGTGGCTTCAGTCTTATTGTTGTATGACTTTGTAAGGTCTTGTGTGAATAATTAATAAAGTGGCTACATGCATCGTCCAAATGCAGAGGCTGGGGTCCTCCTCCATTTCTAAAAAAAGATGACAAAAGAGCAATAAGAACAGAAAAGAACATCAAGAACAACACAACAAAAGCAACTGTAAGAGGCATATCATAATTAGTATCATGCTTAAGTTTCAAACAGCAGGGCATCACATGCCCATGCTGGACCGCTGGGTGCTGATCCCTTGGCAAAATATAGATAAGTTCAGCAACAAACCGGACGAACAAACTTCAGTTCAGACCTAGCTTAGTTCATACTGTTGGAAATATGCCCTAGAGGCAATAATAAATTAGTTATTATTATTATATTTCCTTGTTCATGATAATCGTTTATTATCCATGCTATAATTGTATTGATAGAAAACTCGGATACATATGTGGGTACATAGACAACACCATCTCCCTAGTAAGCCTCTAGTTGACTAGCTCGTTGATCAATAGATAGTTACGGTTTCCTGATCATGGACATTGGATGTCGTTGATAACGGGATCACATCATTAGGAGAATGATGTGATGGACAAGACCCAATCCTAAGCCTAGCACAAAGATCGTGTAGTTCGTATGCTAAAGCTTTTCTAATGTCAAGTATCATTTCCTTAGATCAGTGGCGGAGTCAGAACTTTTGTGAAGCCTGGGCAAGCTTGAGCCTAAATGTATAACCTGGAAATCAAAATCGGCCGTTCCAATACAAAATATATAAAATAGCCCTGAACTTCATAAAGGTGTGGCTACTCCCAGGTGTAGGCCCGAATGAATAGTAAATTCAGAAAAAAAAAATGGAAAACATCTGTTTTTTTACAACAAGGTCAAATGTTTTAGCTTTTTGCTAAATTTCATGAGCAAATAACATTCATGGAGCCCTCACAAAAAAATGGCTCAAAAGTGCACGAAACTTTAAACACTGATTTGGTTATGTTTAGGTAGTGCTCCTCGAATGTTATTTGTGGACGAAAATTTGCAAGAAGCTAAAACTTTTGATCATGTTTGATATCCCAAAATTTCAGATATTTTTGTTTTGTGTTTGGCAAATTTATCTTGCTGCATCTTACCCCCTCTTTTTACATGTGAGGTAAGAAGGTAAGAGTTAATCAGACCACTAATTAGTGAGATCAATGGCTCTGATTTATTATACTCTTACCTCTCATGTGAAAAAAAGGGAGGGTGAGAGGGAGCATGTTAAACTCGTTGTGTTTTTTTCTTCTGAATTTTCTGTTCATGGAGGGTGTAGGAGCACCCTGGAGTAGATAATCCAATCTCACCAAACTTCGGAAATACAAATCCACAATAATAATGACGTGAAAAATATGAACAGATTAGTCATGCGAATGTAATTTTAAAGTGAGATAGTATATGATGCATCAATAGTCAGTTCTGTGCACCACTAGAATCTGGTTCTTTGTCGAGTATGAAAGTACTCGGCGAAGGTCGATATCGGCGAGGCAACCAGTTTGCCGACTGTGACACACGAGAAATCCTACTCGGCATACCCACCTTTCGACTAAGAGAGCTTCATTGAGTTTCTTCCCCCGATACTTGGCAAGGTCTTTGAGTGTCAAAATGACGTACTAGGCAAAATAAAGTAGGTTGACGATCAGCCAATAGATACGACGCTTGCCACATGGCATGTTGTGTTTGTCGAGTACCTTTGGTGCCATACTCGGCGAAGACAGGACAACTGAAGAGTGCACGTGTCCTCAATGTTTGCCAAGTCAAGTCTTGGGCAAAATGTTCGTGGGTTTGTCGAGTGCCTACCACACGATACTAGATGAAGATGGCTCCATTGGAAGGCACCATATGTCCTTGACATTTGCCGTGCTATCTATCTAACACTAAAACGTGTCGTATGTAGGTAAATATAAATATTTTTAGACAATTTTGATAAATCTAAATAACTAATTCGGAGGAAGAGAGTACTAATTATTTTGGAGAAGGAACAACAGCCCATGAGTGATGAACCTTACGGGGACTGCGCTGGGTAGGCCTAGCTAATCCATCACTTAAATATTAGCCGAATGCTTGGCAGAAGCTCATTGTTTATCACGTAGACACGTACACTGCTGGCCGGGTAAACCACGATGCATAGCAAATTTTGCCCCATTTGTTTATCACGTGTATATGCTGTCCCGTGGTAGTGAGCCCGGGCAAGTGCCCGGGGTGGCCGGGCGCTGCCTCCGCCACTGCCTTAGACCATGAGATTGTGCAACTCCCGGATACCGTAGGAATGCTTTGGGTATACCAAACGTCACAACGTAACTGGTTGGCTATAAAGGTGCACTACGGGTATCTCCGAAAGTGTCTGTTGGGTTGGCACGAATTGAGACTGGGATTTGTCACTCCGTGTGACGGAGAGGTATCTCTGGGCCCACTCGGTAGGACATCATCATAATGTGCACAATGTGACCAAGGGGTTGATCACGGGATGATGTGTTACGGAACGAGTAAAGAGACTTGCCGGTAACGAGATTGAACAAGGTATCGGGATACCGACGATCGAACCTCGGGCAAGTACTATACCGCTAGACAAAGGGAATTGAATACGGGATTGATTAAATCCTCGACATCGTGGTTCATCCGATGAGATCATCGTGGAACATGTGGGAGCCAACATGGGTATCCAGATCCTGCTGTTGGTTATTGTTCAGAGAGTTGTCTCGGTCATGTCTACGTGTCTCCCGAACCCGTAGGGTCTACACACTTTAGGTTCGATGACGCTAGGGTTATAGGGAATAGATGTACGTGGTTACCGAATGTTGTTCGGAGTCCCGGATGAGATCCCGGACGTCATGAGGAGTTCCGGAATGGTCCGGAGGTAAAGATTTGTATATGGGAAATCCTGCTTTGGTCACCAGAAAAGTTTCGGGTGCTATCGGTAACGTACCGGGACCACCGGGAGGGTCCCGGGGGTCCACCAGGTGGGGCCACCAGCCCCAGAAGGCTGCGTGGGCCAAGTGTGGGAGGGGACCAGCTCCAGGTGGGCTGGTGCGCCCCCCACCAAGGCCCAAGGCGCAGGGAGAGTGGGAGGGGGCAAACCCTAGGTCCAGATGGGCCCTAAGGCCCACCCTAGGTGCCCCCCCTCTCTCCCCCCTTGGCCACCACCCAGATGGGATCTGGGGGCTGCCGCCACCCCTAGGGAGGGAACCCTAGGTGGGGGCGCAGCCCCTCCTCTTCCCATATATATACTTGAGGTTTGGGGGCTGCCCAACACATGATTTGATCTCCCTCTTGGCGCAGCCCTACCCCTCTCCCTCCTCGTCTCTTGCGGTGCTTGGCGAAGCCCTGCTGGAGTGTCACGCTCCTCCACCACCACCACGCCGTCGTGCTGCTACTGTACGGAGTCTTCCCCAACCTCTCCCTCTCTCCTTGCTGGATCAAGGCATGGGAGACGTCACCGGGCTGCATGTGTGTTGAACGCGGAGGTGCCGTCCGTTCGGCGCTAGGATCATCGGTGATTTGGATCACGACGAGTACGACTCCATCAACCCCATTCACTTGAACGCTTCCGCTTAGCGATCTACAAGGGTATGTAGATGCACTCTCCTTCCCCTCGTTGCTAGATTACTCCATAGATTGATCTTGGTGATAGGTAGAATTTTTTTTGAATTTCTGATACGTTCCCCAACACATACTTCAGACGATCTATATAAAGATAACCTAGAAGGCATGCGAGATGTCATCGACGCAGTGCTTGAGCACCGGACCCTGCAGATGTTGGAGGTGTTGGCTGTGAAGATGTGCACCTGCAGCACCAACCCGGAGAGACTCAAGACTATAGGAGATCTCCGGGGATGATCTTGTGTCGCCAACAGAAGCACTCCCAGCCGGGCCCGAGCACCAAGTGGCCCTTAACATCTGCACCTGGACCCAGAACTCGCACCAGTTGTTGGTAGAGGCTGGTGACGCGAGAAGGGGCGACGACCAGCCATTGCCTCGTCACTGGCCTAAAGGTGGCTGGGATGACCAGCATGGCGATGTCCTCCTGGTCATGGATCTGCACGTAGAATCTGATAGGTTCCCATGCACTCTCCTCGTGGCCGGTCCTCGCCCTCCTGCCAGCACAGAGCGGCAAGCTCATGTAGTCCACCCTGCCAGGAACCACCTACCTCTTCAGTCACTTGTATTGTGGGGATGAGGTCCTCGGCACCCTCTACGCGGACGACGACCTGCGTTCCTCCACCAAATGTGTGCCACTCCGTATTCATTATCTTGTCAGTAAAGTGAACGACAGTTAGCAAATGAGAGATGATCATTGGCGGTGCTAGCAATGATCAGTGCTAACATAGATCATAGCTAACAGAGATCATAGCTAGCAATGATCAATGCTGACACTGATAGTGCTTCCAATGATTCCGTGGCCATGAATTCCAGAACGGCGTCCAGTTAAGATGCGGGCCCGCATAACTATTGTGTAAGCCGAATACTTTATTTCCACTCAAACTATACCATACATAATACGCAAGTCGACCTGGATCCCTATGCGAACGAGTGCACATCAATTCCTTGTGCAGGCGAGCTCGTCCGCTCCTACAAATTTTCGCGGAACAACTTGTTATTTTGCATGTGATTCTAATATGGGTACAGTAGGGGGTGTGAAGATGCTAAGGTAATTAGAGAGAGATTGAGAAATAAATTTACGGCATCGAACGGGCGATGAAAATTGCTGGGAGAGAACATGTCAGAAAGAAGGAAAATAAATAAAACACAATACATAAATATAAATGCAATGGAAAACATTAGAAGGTCATTTTTGCATATCCAATATTGTTTTGTAAAAATATGCAAACTGTAAGACGAGTGTCATTTTTCGGGTCCTCGGCTTATATTTCGCATTGCAACACACACTCGACTTATAGGTTGCTCCGTCACGGAGTCGTCAACTACCTCCGTGATGGCCACGTGGCAGGGAACGTTGCCGGGACGCCTCTGTAAGCCGGGGGCCTTTTGTTTTGTATGCCGAGCTCTCTCTATAAGCCAAGTGTAAGCTTATTGTCAAATAAGCCGAGTGTACCTGTTTGCCGTGTTTTTTTCCCTGTCTGTACTTGGTTTAACCGACTACAAGCCTGAGTACCCGTAAATTTACACTCGGCTTATGTCGCCACACACAGTGCCAACTATAGTCTGATTAAGAAGGAATATTGAAACCAACCAACTGCATGCCAAGCTAGTGATAAATAAACACATAACTGGAGCTACATCTTGTACAGTACTCCTGAGGAATGTGCCTATATATAGTTCGCATGTATATATGAAATTCACAATTTAGTTGCCCTACTGTTGTATGCGTGCAAGTGTCCAAACTATTGTATATGCAAGTGCAACCACTACCGCATGAGAATGCTTAATTGTACACACATCAAGGAGACTATAGGAAAAGGAGGCATAGGGATACTAGGGGAAACAATGAACTCCCGTGCAAGAACAATTATATGTTGTTCCCACTGTCAAGTCTCTCCTTCATGTTTAGAATTTAGTAGCCGACCTACGAGGAGAACCGGTCACGCCGTAGCCCATCCCTGTGGCATAGATCCATAGCGCCATAAAAATGAAAAAAAAAACACATTTCTACTATCTTGATTGCTAATTTCTCAGCAATTTGGCGTCGGGTGTTTGATTTCTACATGTGCAACAGAACTCCATCCCCTGGCGTAGCAGGATCATCCATCCACCACAACTCGATATTTGTCTGCCAGGATGTATGTTAGAGGGGCGTAGATAGCTAGCAGCCGTTCCCCATCCGACGGCAGGAAGCTGTAAACTAGCAAGCGCAGCAGCGATTCCTAAAGTCATGCGGCCCATAAAGTGAAGATCAATCGCACAGCAACGAAAAACAACCTTTCGTCGCTGTTGCCGTTCGCCTGCCGTCGCCATTTTCTCGGGGCTCGATGCCGCCCGTGAAGCCAAGCTCCACCGCGGGAGAGTTGGTGACTGCCGCTGCAATGGCCGCACGTCTGCTGGTCGACTGCTCGCGCTGCACGCACGCACCGCCACAAGAGGGAAGGCGTGTGCCACTTCCATGGGCCATGGCTGCACCACGCCGTCATGGTCACGCCCAAGGTTTTGGCTATGGAATGGGGCATTTTTACCGAGGGGAACCGGTAAACGTGGTTACCATGGTTACCACAAAATTCGAGCAAATTTTGAACAATTTTTGAACGAAATTCTTAATTCAATTTTGAATTCAAGTTCTTTCAAAATAGATTAGATAGCACTTGAACTTATATTTGTCATAAAAGAGCTAGTTGCTCAGTGGAACATTGTCTACGCGAGTGCTGTGAGGTGCTGCCATACTTTACCATAGATTGAGCGTTTGAATTCAACAAATTCAAAAAATTTAATTTTTTTTGCTCGAAAAGACAATTTACTGAGGAGGGGCGAAATATGTGATAACCATGGTAAATCTTGAAATTTCAAGCGGTAACCAAAACCCTGGTCATGCCTCCAGAGGACTGCAGGAGGTGCCAAGCAAGCGTCCATCCGTGGAGCCTGCACCGCCCCGAGAGAGAGGACGACGGCTACTGCGATGGCTGCACCTAGCTGCTCACACATAACAGGTTGACGTTGAAGTGTGTAGATGCCAAGTTTCGACTTAGAGCAGCAAATGTAGTGAATGTATTGAGAGCAGAAGAACTGATGTTGTAACTAGAAAAAATGAGTGCGGAAAAACAGATTGAGACGATGTTTTTGCGACGGAAATACTGAATGTTATGATTGAATGAGCTTTAATAGGTATTCGGTCATAAGAGCAACTCTAATACTCCCTCCATTTTTGTATACAAGGCAACAAACTCATATTACATGTATCAAGGTAGAAACTAATGGCCACTGAAGCCAATGTTGCAAACTAGTCTTTTCTCCTCGCTTGACGTATTAATTAATGCGTATTTTTCTCTCCAACACACAACAAGATAACTCCCTCACTCCTTGTTGGTTGATTAATTCGGTGCATTCAAACCAACCTTCTCACCCCCGCATTCATGCATGGGGTATTAATGTCCTCGGTTGCTAGTACGAGGCAAACCTCATCAATTTTATCTCGATTGGTGTTAGTGGCCTTGTACAGCTGTAGATTGTAATTTTGATAGTGGCCTTGTATACAAAAATGGAGGGAGTAGCTCCCTTAAAAATGTTCCCATATAACTAGGTTTTGGCCTTCCCGTAAAAGTTATGCGAAGTTTTGTGAAAGCAACTTTTGTCAGTTCCCAAAACTTCTTTCAATAAATCCATTTTATTCTATTTTTAATTGCAAGAAAATATATAATTGGCTAGGGCCCCCTAGTCAGTGACACATATGATGGTGGGCGTTGCGGTTACTGCAGGAGAGGGGCGGCGGTGGGGCGTGGCAACTGGCAGCAGCGCAGGTGGCAGCGACAAGAGTGCAGGCGTCGACATCGCAGGTGTGGCTGGCGGCGGCGTTCCGGCAGGTGACGCGGGCGGCGGTGGGTGGCAGCGGTGGCGTTCTGGCGGCGTTTGTGAGAAGTTTTAGAAGAAAAAGGCCTTGCCAACTGTTCCCATGTGTGGTCATAACATTACGATGAAAGAGACCGGCCTTTTGACTCCCGGGGTAGGGGCACCCTCTTATCTTCACCGTTCTCACATGATTCCTTTCCCTCCAGATGTGAACCATGCCTGCTACCCCATTGTAATTTTACAGAACACATGCATAGTAATCCTAGCTGGAACAGTGCCTTGTCCTATCACACATCACGTGCGAACAGCGCGGCTCGGGAGCTGCTGCACACTCCCGGGTCCGTCGGTCAAAGAGGCAAAAGCGTCTGCTGCTATTTGTGACGTTTTCAATATTTTTAAATCCTAATCATCTCTTTCATCCTGCTGCCGACAATACTACTGCCTCCGTTTCGGTGAATAAGTCATTCGCGTAGTTCTAGATCGATGATTTAACTATTTAAATATGTATTAAATGTGACAAAAAATATATATTTAGAAACTACATCCGTGTAGAAATCTAGTGATCTACTTTTCATGACATATAGCACATGTTTAAATCCTCAAATCGATGACCTAGAACTACGCGAATGACTTATTCACCTAGACGGATATTTTGGCATCTCGAACATCTCGAACATTTTGACATTCAAATATATTCAATTCTGCAAATGTACAGAATACCATTTTTTTACAGATTAAGAAGGAATATGTACGTAGTTACAGGTGATTACTACATAAAACATACAGACCGCTTTCCACAGAACAAATCTTCCCTTCAAAAATTTATTGTGGGCTTCCTTACCCTATTAATTACAATAAGAAAACCCGTCTCGCCGCAATGTCCTATTTGTCAGTCGGGTCCAGAAAATATCCGTCATCCATTATTTACTTGCAAGCGTGCACGGAGTGTTCGGTCTGCTCTAGGACTCCTGGTTGTCATTGAGGATGCACTGATTTCAGACTTATCAGGGTCAGTAGTACTTGAGCATATTATCTGTAACCCGAACAGGAAGTCACCAGTATTGAGTATGTTAGGACTACATGAGTCAGTTGCCGTTGCATGCTGGTATATATGGTGGCAAAGGAGGGAGGCGGTGAAGGGCGAGTCTGCGGCGGATCCTCCCCGGACGGCCTTTGCGATTCAGGCACTTATTCCAAATTTTGGAGCTGTTTCCTATTCCAGCAAACTACGTGAAATATTGTGGGAAAAGCCAATCCATGGATGCTATAAACTAAATGTTGATGCTACTTTTCACCAAGACGGTACGGGTGCTGCTGGCGCCGTTATACGTAACAGCGCAGGTCAGGCTGTTGCAGGAGCAGCCAGCCCTGTTCAGATGATCTTAGATGCTGCCTCGGCGGAGGCCCTCGCCCTGCTAAAAGGTCTAGAGCTAGTTGAGAAGTTGGGCTGCACTCATATCACATGTAAGTCTGGTTGTTTGGAGTTAATCAACGCATGCAATGGGGAGCTGGAGATCTTTGGTCCTTATACTGCAACCTTAGCTGACTGTTTTGTAAGAGCTAAGATGATCAATGAAGTTACTTTCAAACACTGCCCGAGGGAAGCCAATCGAGTTGGTCACCATCTAGCTAAGCACTCTTATGATACTCAATCTTCTTTTGAATGGGATGGAGATCCACCCAATTTCATTCTTCCTTATGTAATAAATGATGAACTCTTTTGGCTGAGAAATAAAATACCGAGAGGCTTTCCCTTCAAAAAAAAATACCATAAGAAAACCGCCATCTCATCTTGTAAAATAAATGTCATAATAAACTAATCCGTAGATGTAGCATCTCTAGTTTTCTTTAACACAAACTGCTTTATTCAGATAAGAACGATAGAATTGCAGTTTTACAAAATGAACTTTCCAAGACTGAAAATTAACAACCACTAACGCCAACAAGTTGTCAATGATCAGAACCAGCCACACCGAGAAGAGCATCTTTGCAGCAAGGGAAACCATCTGTGCCTCTATGAGGACTCTACACTTGGAATCCTCCTTCAGGTTTTCTAAGCCGCTTGAGCCACCTGGCCAGTCCAGGATCTGAAACCAATGAACACACCTTAATCGTGATGGCAAAGTCCTTGGATCAGCGAGATCTTCATTGGCGAAGAAAGAGACTGTCATGTACAACGATTGGGAAGGAAGAAGAGAATTTACCATCTTGCAAACAAACCACACACCAACTGTCGAGATCTGAAGGGAGCAAGCAGATCTGGATATACAAACGCTCACATGCCCTTTATCGGTGATGAATTGGACGCCGTCGAGTTAGGGATACCAGAGAGACTCTATTCCAACATGCCATCGCTGGCCACCTCGTCAATGTCGTCATGGAAGCAAAAACCTATGAAAAAACAAAACAGACATGTCTCCACTCCTTTCTTTTTTCGAAAAGGAGGATGACCCCCGGCCTCTACATCTGGGAGATGCATATGTTGGAAATATGCCCTAGAGGCAATAATAAAAGTATTATTATTATATTTCCTTGTTCATGATAATTGTCTTTTATTCATGCTATAACTGTATTATCCGGAAATCGTAATACACGTGTGAATACATAGACCACAATATGTCCTTAGTGAGCCTCTAGTTGACTAGCTCGTTGTGATCAACAGATAGTCATGGTTTCCTGGCTATGGACATTGGATGTCGTTGATAACGGGATCACATCATTAGGAGAATGATGTGATGGACAAGACCCAATCCTAAGCATAGCACAAAGATCGTGTAGTTCGTTTGCTAGAGCTTTTCTAATGTCAAGTATCTTTTCCTTAGACCATGAGATTGTGCAACTCCCGGATACCGTAGGAGTGCTTTGGGTGTACCAAACGTCACAACGTAACTGGGTGGCTATAAAGGTGCATTACAGGTATCTCCGAAAGTGTCTGTTGGGTTGGCACGAATCGAGACTGGGATTTGTCACTCCATGTAAGCGGAGAGGTATCTCTGGGCCCACTCGGTAGGACATCATCATTTGCGCAATGTGACCAAGGAGTTGATCACGGGATGATGTGTTACGGAACGAGTAAAGAGACTTGCCGGTAACGAGATTGAACAAGGTATCGGTATACCGACGATCGAATCTCGAGCAAGTAAAATACCGCTGGACAAATGGAATTGTATACGGGATTGATTAAGTCCTTGACATCGTGGTTCATCCGATGAGATCATCGTGGAACATGTGGGAGCCATCATGGGTATCCAGATCCCGCTATTGGTTATTGACAGGAGAACGTCTCGGTCATGTCTACATGTCTCCCGAACCCGTAGGGTCTACACACTTAAGGTTCGATGACGCTAGGGTTATATAGGAAGCTTGTATGTGGTTACCGAATGTTGTTCGGAGTCCCGGATGAGATCCCGGACGTCACGAGGAGTTCCGGAATGGTCCGGAGGTAAAGATTTATATATGGGAAGTCCTGTTTTGGTCACTGGAAAGGTTTCGGGTTTTATCGGTAACGTACCGGGACCACCGGGAGGGTCCCGGGGGTCCACCAAGTGGGGCCACCAACCCCGGAGGGCTGCATGGGCCATGTGTGGGAGGGAACCAGCCCCAGGTGGGCTGGTGCGCCCCCCACAAGGGGCCCAAGGCGCAGGGGAGGGTGGGAGGGGGCAAACCCTAGGGCAGATGGGCCCTAAGGCCCATGCTCCCTGCGCCTCCCTCTCCTCCCCCTCTTGGCCGCCACCCCCTATCCCATCTAGGGCTGGCCGCACCCCTTGGGGGTGGGAAACCCTAGAGGGGGGGCGCAGCCCCCTCTCCCCTATAAATAGTGAGGCCTAGGGGCTGCCCAAAGAGATACACAGAATACACGTGATTCGATCTCTGCCTTTGGTTGCAGCCCTCTCCTCTCTCCCAAGTACTCCTCCTCTCCCGTGGTGCTTAGCGAAGCCCTGCAGGATAGCCACGCTCCTCCACCACCACCACGCCGTTGTGCTGCTGCTGGATAGAGTCTTCCTCAACCTCTCCCTCTCTCCTTGCTGGATCAAGGCGTGGGAGACGTCACCGGGCTGTACGTGTGTTGAACGCGGAGGTGCCGTCCGTTCGGCACTTGATCATCGGTGATTTGAATCACGACGAGTACGACTCCATCAACCCCGTTCACTTGAACGCTTTCGCTTAGCGATCTACAAGGGTATGTAGATGCACTCTCCTTCTACTCGTTGCTGGTTTCTCCATAGATAGATCTTGGTGACACGTAGGAAAATTTTGAATTTCTGCTACGTTCCCCAACAGCATACGGCCACTTTATTAATTATTCTCGAGGACCTTACAAAGTATTACAAACAGTATTCCTGAATCCACCATATCGGCAACATATGCCGCTACTCTTATCCATATGATGAAGGGATGCTAGTTGGGCCACTACCCAAACCAGTCACCTAAATCTAACATCAAAAGCCGGAAGCGCCAGCCGAGCCACATACCGGGTCTAGGGCACAATCCGGTCAGACACACTCTTGTGTCGTCGCAGCCATCTTCCACAGGTCCGTCTTCAGAATATATTGAGTCTTCTACCTTGTGTAGGCCACTCCGCCATTGACGTCACCATGACGCCAGACAGCTACCTCCTCCTGCGCGAGTCCATCTCCGCGCATCGGGCGGCGTGCCTCCACAGCGCCATGCCGCCGATCTTCGCCGCCATCAATGAGTGAGATGAAGTCCCGCTCCACCACGGCATGTACTGATACAGAGCGCTAGACAGAACAGCTCAAAGGCAACAGCAGCTGCGAAGCAGCGCTAATGCCATCACCCTACACACGGCGCAGGACGAAAGCCGTTGGAGCAGCCGCAAGTGAACAAGGCCGGCACAAGCCGCCAGCCGCCACCACCAGAACCACCACTGCACACCCGCCACCACTGCTATCCCCGGACAACGCCTCCAAGAAGGAATACGACGTCGCCACGCCGTCGCCGCCCAACCAGGGGACCAAGGTCTTCACCACTAAGCAGGGGGCAGGAAGAGGAGGAGGGGAACCTCACCGAAGCCTCCAAGGAGGGGATCAGCGCCAATGGCGTCGACTTTGCTGTGGCCGCCGTGCTGGCCAAAGGGTTACCCCGGTTCCAACTCACAACCTTGAACTCCCAACCACCCGAGCCGAAGGACAGCATCAAGAGGGACGCCGGCCACCGGAATCAGAAGGGGATCGAGCAGATCGGGCAAGATGAAGCGGACCTTCTCCACAAGACGCCGATGCGGTCCGCGAGGAGACCACCGCGTTGCGACCCACGCCCGCTGCCCCCTTGCTACCCACATAGCCAAGAGGACAGCCATCCAGCGCCCACCGGCGCCACCTGCCGAGGTATCCACGCCGGGCACACCATCCTGGGCCGCCGCCCCGGTGCCCTAGGCCCTCCACGAGATGCAAAGCAGCCAGATCCCCACCGCCACCATCATAGATGATGCGCGCGCGAGCCGGGGGCGCACCTCAGGCGGCGGCAGAGTGGAAGGAGGAGTGGGGATGGGGGGTGGCGGCGCTAGGGTTGGGAACCCTCGAGTCGCCTCAGAGAGACGACGCGAGGGACGCGAGCTGACCGCGTCACAACATATAATTCATCCTTTTACCTTCGACGGGGCTTCCGAGCGGGAAGAGGAGGGTGACCGTTGTGATGGCGGGGGGAGAGATCTCGAATTTCTTGGCATTCAACCAATTTTCAGAGGCAGGGCTCGTCATTGCCTGTTTCTATGTTGCGGGCTTATTGTTGTCCAATAACAATATCTTGTCTGCATACTTTGCACGAGTTTTTCTTGTCATGCGTGATTCAGTTGCAAGTTTGATTGAAATGTCTACATCACACGTAAGGGTTTCCGCATTAGTCATAGTGGAACACTTTGGAACTATTTCTTGGTGACGAAGCTTATGTAATCTTGCCGAGTTGCAAAGTCCTCCCACTCACTCTTTTGCAATGAAACTATTTCTTAAGCCAACCATGTGAAGACTAGGGCAATGGAAACTAACACTGGTGGAAAAACAGGCTTCCGTCCAGCCCCATAAGTCGCGAAGCTGTAGGAACCGCGACTAATGGGACCTTTAGTCGCGGTTCTGGAGGTGAACCGCGACCAAAGGCCTGGGCCCAGGGCGCTCGGTGGCCAGCTGGCGCACGTGAGGGTCTTTAGTCGCGGTTGGCCAGGACAACCGCGACTAAAGGCCTTCGGGCACCTTTAGTCACGGTTTGCCAGGCCAACCGCAACTAAAGCCTCTCCCCTATATATACCCATCCAGCAGCCACCACTTAGCCATTTGGAGCCATTCTCTTCACAAGTGGGTGTAGGTTTGCTTTTGGTTCCTCTTATGCACATAAGGTGTTTGATGAAATGCCCCAAGAGCATGAAACAAACATGACATGAAGTGTTGGAGCCACACTCCTCGATCGCGGTTAGCAACTTGATGAACCTTTGATGTGTCATTGATAAAATATGCATGTGTGCAGTTCATTGTTTAATTTATATTGTTTGTAGCTAGTTAGTTTAACAAATGCATGATGGTTAATTATATATTTTATATTATAATAATGCAGATGAATCGGCAATGGATGTACGGTAACCGACTCTCCGGCGAGTTCACTACGGGTTTGAAAGATTTCCTCGTAGTGGCTAATGCGAACAAGCAGGGGGGTTTTGTTATCTGTCCATGTGTTATCTGTAAGAATCAGAAGGGTTACTCTTCCTCAAGAGATGTTCACATGCATCTGCTTCGGCACGGTTTCATGCCAAGCTATAATTGTTGGACCAAGCATGGAGAAAGAGGGGTTATAATGGAAGAAGATGAAGAAGGGGATGATTTCATCGATGAAAGCTATCTTGCTCATTTCGGTGATACTTTCATGGAGGATGCTGAAGGTGAAGGGGAAGGTGAAGAAGAGGCACGTGATGATCCCGTTGATGATCTTGGTCGGACCATTGCTGATGCACGGAGACGCTGCGAAACTGAAAAGGAGAGGGAGAATTTGGATCGCATGTTAGAGGATCACAGAAAGGCGCTGTACCCCGGATGCGATGATGGTCTGAAAAAGCTGGGCTGCACACTGGATTTGCTGAAATGGAAGGCAGAGGCAGGTGTAGCTGACTCGGCATTTGAAAACTTGCTGAAAATGTTGAAGAATATGTTTCCAAAGGATAACGAGTTGCCCGCCAGTACGTACGAAGCAAAGAAGGTTGTCTGCCCTCTAGGTTTAGAGGTTCTGAAGATACATGCATGCATCAACGACTGCATCCTCTACCGCGGTGAATACGAGAATTTGAATGAATGCCCGGTATGCACTGCATTGCGTTATAAGATCAGAGGCGATGACCCTGGTGACGATGTTGAGGGCCAGAAACCCAGGAAGAGGGTTCCCGCCAAGGTGATGTGGTATGCTCCTATAATACCACGGTTGAAACGTCTGTTCAGGAACAAAGAGCATGCCAAGTTGTTGCGATGGCACAAAGAGGACCGTAAGTCGGACGGGGAGTTGAGACACACCGCAGATGGAACGCAATGGAGAAAGATCGACAGATGGTTCAAAGATTTTGCAGCTGACGCAAGGAACATAAGATTTGCTCTAAGTACGGATGGCATGAATCCTTTTGGCGAGCAGAGCTCCAGCCATAGCACCTGGCCCGTGACTCTATGCATCTACAACCTTCCTCCTTGGTTGTGCATGAAGCGGAAGTTCATTATGATGCCAGTGCTCATCCAAGGTCCGAAGCAACCCGGCAACGACATCGATGTGTACCTAAGGCCATTAGTTGATGAACTTTTACAGCTGTGGGGTGGTGTCCGTGTGTGGGATGAGCACAAACAAGAGGAATTTGACCTACGAGCGTTGCTTTTCGTAACCATCAACGATTGGCCTGCTCTTAGTAACCTTTCGGGACTGTCAAATAAGGGATACAATGCATGCACGCACTGCTTACATGAGACTGAAAGTGTACATTTGCCAAATTGTAAGAAGAACGTGTACCTTGGGCATCGTCGATTTCTTCCGAAAATTCATCCAGTAAGAAAGAAAGGCAAGCATTACAACGGCAAGGCAGATCACCGGCCGAAGCCTGCGGAACGCACTGGTGCTGAGGTATTTGATATGGTCAAGGATTTGAAAGTCATCTTTGGAAAGGGTCCTGGCGGACAATCAGTTCCGAAGGGAGCTGACGGGCACGCAGCCATGTGGAAGAAGAAATCTATATTCTGGGAGCTAGAATATTGGAAAGTCCTAGATGTCCGCTCTGCAATCGACGTGATGCACGTTACGAAGAATATTTGCGTGAACCTCCTAAGCTTCTTGGGCGTGTATGGGAAGACAAATGATACAAAGGAAGCACGGCAGGACCAGCAACGTTTGAAAGACCCTGATGACCGGCATCCGGAATGGTTTCAAGGTCGTGCCAGCTACGCTCTGACCAAAGAAGAGAAGGTCATCTTTTTTGAATGCCTGAGCAGTATGAAGGTCCCGTCTGGATTCTCGTCCAATATAAAGGGAATAATAAACATGGCGGAGAAAAAGTTCCAAAACCTGAAGTCTCACGACTGCCACGTGATTATGACGCAATTGCTTCCGATTGCTTTGAGGGGGCTCCTGCCGGAAAATGTTCGAGTAGCCATTGTGAAGCTATGTGCATTCCTCAATGCAATCTCTCAGAAGGTAATCAATCCAGAAGTTCTACCACGGTTACAGAACGATGTGATCCAATGTCTTGTCAGTTTCGAGTTGGTGTTCCCGCCATCCTTCTTCAATATTATGACGCACCTCCTGGTTCACCTAGTCGAAGAGATTTTCGTTCTCGGTCCTGTATTTCTACACAATATGTTCCCCTTCGAGAGGTTCATGGGAGTATTAAAGAAATATGTTCGTAACCGTGCTAGGCCAGAAGGAAGCATCGCCAAGGGCTATGGAAATGAGGAGGTAATTGAGTTTTGTGTTGACTTTGTTCCTGACCTTAAGCCGATTGGTCTTCCTCGATCGCGGCACGAGGGGAGACTAAGTGGAAAAGGCACGATCGGAAGGAAATCAACGATATGTATGGACGGCCATTCTCTGACTGAAGCACACCACACTGTACTGACCAATTCCAGCTTGGTGGCTCCGTACTTTGAGAAACACAAGAATATTTTACGCTCGGACAACCCGGGGAAGCCTGAATCCTGGATTAGGAAGGCCCACATGGAGACTTTCGGCAGTTGGTTGAGAAAACATTTAATGAATGACAATGATGTTGTAGATCAGCTGTACATGTTGGCCAAGACACCATCTTCGACTATAACGACTTTCCAAGGGTACGAGATAAATGGGAATACATTTTACACGATCGCCCAAGATAAAAAGAGCACCAACCAAAACAGTGGTGTCCGCTTTGATGCAGCAACCGAGAATGGGCAAAAGGTCACATATTATGGTTACATAGAGGAGATATGGGAACTTGACTATGGACCCTCCTTTAAGGTCCCTTTGTTCCGGTGCAAATGGTTCAAGCTAACAGGAGGTGGGGTAAAGGTGGACCAGCAATACGGAATGACAATGGTGGATTTCAACAATCTTGGTTACCTTGACGAACCATTCGTCCTAGCGAAAGATGTCGCTCAGGTTTTCTATGTGAAGGACATGAGTAGCAAACCGAGGAAACGGAAAGATAAGAAAACGATCAGTACATCATGCGATGATCCAAAGCGCCACATTGTTCTTTCAGGGAAAAGAAACATCGTGGGAGTGGAGGACAAGACAGACATGTCAGAAGATTATAATATGTTTGCTGAAATTCCGCCCTTCAAAGTGAACACCGACCCAAGCATTAAGTTAAATGATGAGGATGCTCCATGGATACGGCACAATCGTAAGCAAGCAGGGACACAAGGGAAGAAATGATGTGTAATAATTTATTGTACCAAACTTTGTTGAATGGATCATGTGAATTATATTACCCGTGATGTGTTTGGTGTCCATTTTCGAATGATACATGAAATTTGGAGTGATGTAGTCCATGACGCTCTGCAGAGTCCGGCCGTACCACCATAGCCGACGACCGGCCTCTGGTATATTATTTTGAATTGAATTAGTTTTATTTTTCTGAATTTTTTGATATATTATTTGTATTTTTAACATTTTGAATTGAATTAGTTTTATTTTTCTGAATTTTTTGATATATTATTTGTATTTTTAACATTTTGAATTGAATTAGTTTTTTTTCTGAATTTTTTGATATATTATTTGTATTTTTAACATATTGAATTGAATTAGTTCTATTTTTCTTAATTTTTTGATATATTATTTGTATTTTTAACATATTGAATTGAATTAGTTTTATTTTTCTTAATTTTTCGATATATTATTAAAAAGTATTTGGAAAATACCTTTAGTCGCGGTTGGCCTGCCCAACCGCGACTAAAGGTGGTTGCGCGCGGGAACGAAAAACCCGCCAAAAAAGTCCTTTAGTCGCGGGTCGCCTCCCCAACCGCGACTAAAGGTTACCCTTTAGTCGCGGGTCGCCTCCCCGACCGCGACTAAAGGTTTCCCTTTAGTCGCGGGTCGCCTCCCCAACCGCGACTAAAGGCCCTTTAGTCGCGGGTCGCCTCCCCAACCGCGACTAAAGGGGGGGGCTATAAATACAACCGCCCGACCCGTCGCCTCCATTTCTCCGCTCGTTCTCTGCCGCGCCGAAGGCCTGCCGCCCTCGCCCTCGACGCCGCCCGCCGTCGACCTCGCCCTCGACGCCGCCCGCCGTCGCCCGCGCCCTCGACGCCGCCCGCCGTCGCCCGCCGCCCCCTCTCGCCCACGTACGGCGCCCGCCGCCCCCTTTCGCCCTAGTACGCCGCCCGCCGGCCTCCCTCGCCCACCGCGCCGCCTCGCTGCCCTCAACGCCGGCGGCCGGCCTCGCCGCCCTCAACGCCGGCGTTGATCGAGAGAGAGAGAGAGAGAGAGCAGAGAGAGAGCAGAGAGAGAGAGAGCAGAGAGCAGAGAGAAAGAGCGATGATCGAGAGAGAGAGAGAGAGAGCAGAGAGCAGAGAGAGAGAGAGCAGAGAGAGAGAGAGAGAGAGAGAGAGAGAGAGAGAGAATTTTTTAACTAGTTAATTAACAAAAAAACGGTAAAATTTGATAATTAACAAAAACGGTAAATAACTTAGTTTAACAAAAACGGTAAATAACTTAAAACTTGATAATTAACAAAAAAACCGTAAAATTTGATAATTAACAAAAAAAACGTATATACGGAGAGGGGCGGCGAGGGGGCGGCGATGCGCGCGGTGTTTTTTTAGGGATCGAGAGGGGACGGCGAGGGTTATAAATGTGTTGTCCTCGCCTCCCCTCTCCGTGACGCCGTCGTCTGCCGCCCCGTCTCGCGCTCTACCGCGACACCCTCTCCCACCCCTTCCTCGCCCCCTCCTTTTGCCACCGCCCTTTCGCCACCGCCACCGCCACCGCCCCCCTTCTTCACTTAATTAATTTGTTTTTACTACATGTTTTCAGGACTGACATAATGGCGGACGATAGAGCTGACCCGATTATGGACAACTATGATCCGGACGGTGAAGCACATATGTTCGGCATCATAAACGGCGATATTCTATATGTGCCGACCGGAGAAGAAGAAGATGATATCTCTTCTTATCTGAACCTTGACGGTGAAGATGAAGGGCGCCGTCAGCAAGATGATGCCGAACAAACGTCGATAAACGACGATCTTCAAATGGAAGTAGCAACCACCTCCGGCGCCGAGGTATATATATACATTGAGCCTCTGGTGATACAAACTAACTGATTTGAATAAATATGTGTGTACTAACGCGCGCGACTCTTTCTTATTTTAGCCCTCGGCCGGATCGTCGAAACAATCGAGTACGTCGTCAAAGCGTGGCGCAACCAAGACGATGAAACAAGGAGAAACATGCACCATCGAGGTTGTCGACAGTGCAACCGGCAGGCCGCTGGAGCCCCGCAAGAACGCCACCAAGTTTGTCAGCCAATGCGGAGCCATTGTTAGAGACAACGTCTCGATCACCGTCCAGGAGTGGAATGAGCCAAAGAAGGCACGAATTGATGGTTTCACTTTTGTCGATAAGAGAACAAAAAAAGATTGCTTCAAGAAGCTTATGGAACATTTCGTTCTACCTCCGGAATACAACAAATTCGATGAGGAGGGTAACAAGATTGAGGAAAACAAGGAGAGGAGGAGGCTAGTCAAACAGTTCGCTCTTCATAAGATGGCCGACGCATTCCGGAAATTCAAGCAAAATCTAGCCCATGACTTTGTCAAGCAGAACAAGACTCCGGATTTCAAAGGACAATATGAGAAACTGAAACATGATTGGCCAGAATTTGTGAAGCAAAAGAAATCGGAGCAGTTCATTCAAATATCGAAAAAAAATAAGGAAAATGCGGCTAAGAAGGAGTACAATCATGTTATGGGGCCAGGAGGGTATCGCATTTGGGTGCCTAGGTTGGAGAAGATGGAGAACGAGCTGAGGGCGCGAGGAATCCGTCCAGGTACGGAGGGATGGGACCCAAGGGCCAAAAGCTGGTGGTACGGGCATGGGGGAACGCTGAACCCGGAGACAGGGGAGTGTGTTTACCGGGGCAAATTAATTAAACCCACCCAAGCCCTTATTAACGCAATGAGGGATGCTCAACAGGGGAAGATCAAGTTCAACAGAGAGAACGACGCGCTGACAAAAGCCCTCGGGAATCCTGAACACGGAGGACGTGTACGAGGCATGGGGCACATTCCGTGGAAAATAGGGTTCCCCCAGAACGATGACCCGTACGGTTACAGAAGCCGTAAGAGAAAGATGGATCGGGAAGCAGATGTTGTGGCGCGGTTGGCATCGGAAATGGATGTGATGAAGAAAACCATGAGTGTACTAGTAGCCGAAAGAGATGCAGCTCGGGTGCAGCATGAAGATCATCCAGCGGATCTCGGAAGCCAGCAGCGGAGAAGCAGCGTGGCTTCCACGGAGGCCCCACCGGCTGGTGCAGATGCACCGACGATCGAAATTACTGCACCGGAGCCTCTGGTGGTCGAAATTACTGCACCGGAGCCTCTGGTGGTCGAAATTACTTCACCGGAGCCTCCTCGCTACCCCGTGGACGATATAAAGGAGATGAAAGAATGTCATCTGTATTATCCTATCGGGAACATGTCCATGAAGGTAGCCATCGGCAGTGCTTTACCATGTTTACCTGGAGCACTCCACCACAACAACCCCATTCAAGATGGCTATGCTCGTGTCACGGTGGAGGACATAGTCCAAGGGTTTGAGGACCTGGAGATTGACATTGCTACACCTGAAGGGGAGAAAAGACTTGGAGATGTCAAGCGCCATTTCATTCTATGGCAAAAGAAGTTTATCAAGTTTCCAGGCGAGGCGCCAAGGACAACAAGTCCACCCCCCTACGGTGGTGGTGGTGGCGGTGGCGGTGGTGGTGGTGGTGGTGGTGGTGGCGGTTCACCTACACCTCCGTCACGTCAGCCGACGCCGCCCCCCAGTCCACAACGTCCGGCGGGTGATCAGCCGCCGCCCCCCAGTCCTCGTCCGGCGGGTGATCAGACGCCGCCCCCCAATCCACCTCCGGCAAAGAAGCAGAAGCAGTCCTGGATTATTAACCCGGACCCTTATGTACCTAAGACCACAAAGGTACCGGAGCCATCACTGAAGCCTCTCCCCACAAGGCCTTGGGAACGTAGTGCCGAGGAAGTCGACGCGGCCGCGGCTGCTGATTTGGAGAAATGGAAGGCGGACTGCAAGAAGAAAAGAGAGCCCGAGCCCAAGCCAGTATTTTCTGATGAGCAAAAGAAGTGGGCTAAGTCATTTTTGAGCACACCGTCCCAAGCCGCGAAGAATCTGCCTAACGACTATGCACGTGAACTTCGCAGGCAGGCACTCATGTTCAAGGAGAACAAAGAGCGGGAGAAGGCCGAAAGTAAAAAAAGCGGGAAACAAGTTGCCCAGCTCGGGGAACAAAGTAAACAATCGATTGCCCCGCTTATAGTGGAAGCCTTCTGTCCGGATGCCCCCGAGATCATACAAGCTGCGGCAGCACAGGGATTGACTGTAACGAGTGCCAGAGAACAAGCGGCCAACTTAGGTATTACTCTTCGTGAACTGTTAGGCCTTGATGAGGCGCCAGTGAAGGAGGTAGTAATTACATATGTCAAGAATGGGCCTCTCGTCGAGCCTGCGCAGGAAAAGGATCTACCTCCACAAATGAAAGGTCTGCTGAAATGGTACAAGGGTTACATAAAAAATAAAAACGCCAAAGAATATATTTATGCGGAAGTTAGACATGAGCATCACTTCAAACATTACTATGTACAAATTGAACTGAGTGAATTGTTCCAGCTTTTCAATCTGCGCGAGCTCGATAAATCTATCATCAGTTGCTACGTTCTGTAAGTGATTTATTAATTTCTACCCCATCTCGTTCATATTGCCTGCACTATATATATGTCCTAACTATATTGTTGTGTCCGCTATTATACATGCAGAATGAAGATTAAGGAATGCAGAGTAAGGAACATCCATGATGTTGGGTTCATTGACCCACACATCGTTAATGGACATGTGTTGGAGCGTCACCCCGCCGACGTGGAGGCAGACCTGTGGCAGTTTCTTACAAAGCAGGAACTCAAAAGTGATATTCTATTTCCTTACCATTTTGAGTGAGTGTTTCTGTCTTGAGCACATTCTCTTTTGTTTACTCCATGCATGGTATGTGGCCGGCTAATCGATGAGTTATGCATGACGTACTGTGCATGTATCGTGTCCGCAGGTTCCACTGGATTCTGCTAGTAATTAAAGTTAACACCTCAGAATGTCTCGTCCACGACTCTGTGAATATGGATCCAAAGCTTTGGGGCGGCATGAGAAGAATGCTGCAGAAGTAATTATTTTCATTCATTTGCGCTCTATATCGATCGGCCTATTTCGTTCATTTCCTAATATCAAGTAACTAATTAATAACTCTCTTGTTCATTTAATTTTCTTTGCCTCGTAGGGTTTGGAGACGGTTCGTAGATACAAAGGTCGGTGAATTCAAAAAAGAGCTAGAATTCAAAATGTTAAAGGCTAAGAATGCTGGGGATATTCAGCCACCGGAGACCAATCTATGTGGATACTATGTCTGTGAGATGATCCGGAGATACACCTCTGAGCGGGTTCCGAGTGATACCAATGCTCAGAGGAATAACCTCCGGTGGATGCTTAGTCCAGAAGCTCGCTTCCGACCACTTCAAGAGGAACTAGCTGGATGGTTCAGCAGGGAAGTCCTCCATCCTAAAGGAGAACACTATTACGAGGACGTAGAACTTTATATGCATTAAATCATGTATGGAAACTTGTTCAAAATTGTATATGGTCATCCGATGATATTGAATATATATTGTATATTCCTCTTGAATTCTTTTTGGTTCTAATAGTACCGTAGAATATATGAAACTCCTTCAAAATTAAAATAAAGCACAAAAGAAATAAAACAATACAAATTAAACAGAAAACAGGTTTAGGGGGGGGGGGGCTAAAACCCTAAACCTGTGGCGGCCTTTAGTCGCGGTTGGCCAGAAGAACCGCGACTAAAGGTCCTCCGCCCCGACGGCCGCCTGGCGCCCACGTGGACGGGCCGTTAGTCGCGGTTCTTAAGCAGCCGCGACTAAAGGTGGGGGGCTTTAGTCGCGCTTATTTGGTCGCGGTTGCGCAACCGCGACTAATGGCAGTTGCGAACCGCGACCAAAGGCCTTTTTTCCACCAGTGTAATTTGGAAAATAATTATAGGATTTGTATATTGTAGTTTTTCTTAAGCCAACCATGTTTGATGATATTTGACCTAGATCAAAATATTCCATCCAAATATGAATCCCAAGAGCAACTACACACTCGCATCATATGAATTAAACAATCTGGACCTTTTGGATTTGCTTATTTCCAATAGAGAGGGCAAAATTCATACTTAACGGGTGATATTTATTAAATTTCAAAATATTTGCAGTGAAACGGATGAAATTTAACAAAGTTTTAACTAGCAACAAACTAAAAGAGGTAAAAGATGATGACTACGTAGGCATGGCCTCCGAGGCCGCCGGCACCCTCGTTGCCGTCGCCATCCTTCCAGCGGCTGAAGGCCTGCCAGGTGTCGCGGCGGCTCTGACCGGCTGGTGCTGCGCGCTCGTGACGCAGCCACTCGGCCACGTTCGCCTGGCGGTGACCGTTGAGCGCGGACTTCGGCCTAAGCCGTCGTTGCCCTTACCCTTGTCCATCTTTATTTATTTAAAGGTGGCCACCGGCGTCGGGGATCCCTCGGCGGGATGATACGGGAAGTAGCTGGTCGTGCGGTGCGGTTTGTATGGAGGTTTGTCCGTAGCGCAGGCGGTGCTATGTCAGTTGCCATGGCTGGTGGGGTTGGGACGTGGACACGAGGAGGAGCCACTTGCGTATGCTATTGTTTTGTTCTTGAGGCATGTATTTGTTGAGGCCCTTGTCAGGGTGATGAGGAATGGGGGCGGGGGAGGGGGGTGGGTTGTCATCCATGGGGAGAATATCAGGTGCTACCAGTAGCACCTAAGATGAGGTGCTCCAATGCGACCTCAGCCGTTTGATGACGATCCAACGGCCAACATCACGTGAATGTGGATGTAGTCGTTATTTTGGGAATGTTCAAGGAGTTTTTTGCAAAACTCGCATTGACCAAATGTTGCCCATTCGATTCACGATCCAACGGCCAAGGTCGCATGGGAGCACCTCATCTTAGGTGCTCCCAGTGCACCTGATATTCACCCGTCATCCATGTGCTTAGCGAATCACTCGTGAAGGATGTCCGTCGCCAAGCTTCCAAGGATGCTAGTTGAGCCGGAGTCGTCGCTAGAGCTTCATGACGAACGATCCATCTGCCTTCCCCAGTCTCCACCAGTGGCCGCTGCCTATAGTTGATAGCGGGCGAATATACCGCCTTGTTCATGGTTTCACCGGTGCCTGTCAACACCGCGTCGAAGCACTGACGGGCTTCATGGTGGAATTGGTCGTGTGCAACGTGGTTGCGCATGGCTTGCGCGAAGAGCACCCACCATTGTTTCTGAAACGGAGGATATACTCTCGGCCTCTGCACGCAGATGTCCTTGATGCACTCGTGGTTCTTATACGGCCTAATGTTGTGAAAATTCGCAGGGGCACGCACCTGCCAAGCCCATCCAAGCTGCTCGATTGACTTGCGATTCCCGAAGTAGTTGGATCCTGCATGATGACACCGTAAGTTTTAAGTTTCAATTATTGAAACTTGCGATTTTTTAACTGAAACCTGCGATTTTCTTGCACACTCTTGCCATCTTTCATAGATAAAATTTTAAGACATTTTTTTGGTCATTCATAGGCACAAAAATTGTGATTTTTTATCGACCGCTCGTACTAAGTTTCAAGAGTTGAAACTTAACATCTATTTTCATAATTCTTTAAAATGTATTCAAAATGGATCTGATTTGAAAGCATTCAACATGAGAAACACGAATATAAAAATAGAACTTAATTTGGACTTTTCATTCAAAAGATGGAAGCCAAAAATAAAAGCACGCGCAAGGGACTCGGTGCCCTTTGACCTGCGTGCCGCAAATTCTTGACCCCTAATGTTGTTGCAGAATTCTCTATGCGCTAAATTAGGTATGAGTACATTTTTTTCGATAAAGGGCATTTCATTGAATTGAGATATCGAGTTGATACAGTCGCATTAAAAGAACACCCGGCCTCTGCATAACCAGATGCACACAGCCAACAAGTCGAAGGTCCGAAAAGCAACAATAAAAGAAAGAGATCTAAAAAGAAACGTAAATCCGGCCTATGACGTGGCCGATCCTATCCGAAGATCACACCGCCATCCATGGGGGTAGAAAACCTCCCTGGCCGAACGCTCCAGCCGCATAGACGCCATCATAAAAAGGTCCCTGTCCTCCGGCCTCTCCAGGATAGACCAAGTACGGAGCCATCGCGTACATATATGAATAACCTGCATAGGAGATGAAACACATTTATTATTAAAAACCACATCATTCCTGGTAAGCCACAATGCCCGGCATAAGGCAGCTGCCCCGACAAGAATGTGTGCAGAAAATTGTTTTTGAATTCCCCTCAACCAGTTGCCGAACATATTGCGTGCACTTCGTGGGGGGTATAGATTTGAAGCAATGTGAACTATGGCCCAAACAGACCGAGCAAACTTACACTCAAAAAATAAGTGCCTATGATTGTCACAAACTTATTGTAATATTTCCACTGGAACTTATACTTGATACATTAGCTGTCAAGTAATTCTTCTTTTCTTTGAAGCTAGCTGTCAAGTAATTCATCACAGATTCATAATGTGGTAAAGAAATAGTGTACTATAGGAATATGTACGTGTCTCACCAATGTAAAACTTTTAACAAGCAAAATCAAACATATGAGTGCACCAATAATAAAACTAACTCTACAAATAAGTCTATTTGATATTATTGTGCAGAATGTCATGCCTCGAAAGGAGGGAAAAAGCTCATGAACATAAAAAGGAAAGCATGCTCCCAACTGTGGAGGGGATAGTCAGCGCCGAGGAGGAAGGAAGAAGGGAAACCCCGACAGCTTGGGGTGTCTTCGTCGTGCATTGCAAGTCCTTGGTCGCACTCAATCAAGCCCGTGCCTGCACGTCTACACGCCATTTCCGCCTCGATGAGCACAATGACCATCTTTCTCGCGCAAGATGCTGAGAAGATGTTCACAATCAAAAGAGAAAGAAAGCCTAGTAAGGGCCTTGACATGTCGCACATCATCTAGTTTAGGATGCGCAACTTAGGCAGCTTGTGGGGGAATGAGGTATCTTCTCTCTTGCTCTAAGCATAAGGTTTCCCATCATTTCCCGATGCCTCATTTTCCTATATATTATTGATGTATGTATTAGATGATCGACCTCTTATGATAGTGGTTGCACACCCAAGTAGATCGGACAATTGTACACTAACCCTGATATATCCTTCTATTTCATTGCTATCTTCAGTGCTTGTAGTCGTTGCTAGGTGGTCTACGATTCTGGATGTAATTTTTATTATTTCTAGTGTTCGTTGTACTACCATGATTGAAGATGAACAGATTGAAAGGGTTTTCCGCAAAAAAAAGTTGTGAAGCTCTGTATTAGTAGATTTTTTGGACCAGAAGAAACCCAGTGGGCCAAGCAAGTACCTGGGGGCTCCTCAAGGGGAGCAGCACCCACCAGGGTGCGCCAGGAGGCCCAGGCGCGCCCTGGTGGGTGCTGCCCACCTCGGGTGCCCCCTGAACCGCCTCTTTGCTATATAAATACCCAAAAATTCCAGAAATCCTAGGGAAGTCGACGAAAATCAATTCCAGCCGCCACAGAGTCCAGAACCACCAGATCCAATCTAGACACCGTCATGGAGGGGTTCACCACTTCCATTGCTGCCTCTCCTATGATGCGTGAGTAGTTATTTGCAGACATACGGGTCCATAGTTAGTACCTAGATGGCTTCCTCTCTCTCTCTCTCTCTCTCTCTCTCTCTCTCTCTCTCTCTCTCTCTCTCTCTCTTGATTATTAATACAATGGTCTCTTGGAGATCCATATGATGTAAGTCTTCTTGCGGTGTGTTTGTTGGGATCCGATGAACTTCGAGTTTATGATCAGATCTATGTTTTTATCCATGAAAGTTATTTGAGTCTTCTTTGATTTCTTATATGCATGATTGCTTATAGTCTCGTATTTCTTCTCTGATATTTGAGTTTTGTTTGGCCAACTTGATCTATTTATCTTGCAATGGGAAGAGGTGCTTTGTAGTGGGTTCGATCTTACGGTGCTTGATCCCAGTGACAGAAGGGGAACCAACACGTATGTATCGTTGCTACTAAGGATAAAAAGATGAGATCTATATCTCTGCAATGGATAAACGGATCTTGTCTACATCATGTCATCGTTCTTATTGCATTACTCCGTTTTCTCATGAACTTAATACACTAAATGCATGTTGGATAGCGGTCGATGTGTGGAGTAATAGAAGTAGATGCAGGCAGGAGTCGGTCTACTAATCTTGGACGTGATGCCCATGTAATGATCATTGCCTGGATATCATCATGATTATTTGAAGTTCTATCAATTGCCCAACAGTAATTGTTTTCCCACTATTTGCTATTTTTCTCGAGAGAAGCCACTGGTGAAACCTACGGCCCCCGGGGCTCTTTTCATCATATTTGCCTTTGCGATGTATTTTTCCTTGCATTTATTTTCATATCTATTAAACCAAAAATACAAAAATACCTTGCTGCAATTTATTTCTTCTGCAGTCCTATCTACCACTTTTACCTCATGTTATTTGCCTATCTTGAGGCGCCGTACCCGGAAAGGATTGACAACCCCTTTAACACGTCGGGTTGCGAGTATTTGTTATTTGTGTGCATGTGTTGTTTACGTGGTGCGAGGAGGTTCTCCTTATTTGATAACCTTGATCTCATCACTGAGAGAAAACCTACCGTGGCTATACTGCATCATCCCTTCCTCTTTGGCGAAATACCGACATAGTTCTAGCAGACATCAAAAGAAATTTCTGGCGCCGTTGCTGGGGAGGATCTTCAACATCAACCAGGTTCCTAATCACAAATCTCATCTCCTCGCAATTTACATTACTAGATGGAAAGTGCGGCACCCCTGCCGGGTGCGGTCATATCCAACCCGGCGACCATCCAACATAGTAGGTCATGCTTCAAATTTGATAGATTGACATGATGAACAGGAAACATGCGTAGGTTTGGATCATCATACCAAAAGAAATGAAGAATTGCATCACACAATAACTTCAAAGCAATGAACAGCATACCAAAATGAGAACACAATTTAGTGCTCATCCTTAATCTCTTCTATCCATGCATCATACAAATAGCCATGCATTGAGAGAGAGAGAGAGGGGGAGGGAGGGAGGGAGAGAGAGAGATTTATAACAAAAGCAACACATAGTGCCTCTCCGGGACAACGGAAACAGTACAAAGATCAAAGATATCAAAAGCAAGGTGGAGTGCTAATACTGTTCCTCTATCAAGAAATATAAGATAGTTTAGATCACTACCTAGTACTATGTTATAATATTAGACCATATATATAGATAGTTGGGCCCCGTCCGATAGCCTTGTTGGCTTACTCCTCGCATGTTGTATTGTGAGGACCTGCTGATGGATATACTTTGTTAGATTGGGCATTCATAAACAAATTCTGGACACACAAAGAGAAATCACGAACCAAGCGGCTTAATTCGATACAAATTAAAAGACTCTCAGAATGTATCCATATGAATACATTTTTAGATGACAAACAACAAACCATGGCAATAAAATAGTAAGCAACGATTATATCACAGGGAATAGCAAAAATCATTCCTTGTACCAAGTCATGGAAGCACAAACTGAGAAATGTGTATGCTACCATATTGACCAATCAAGATCGTCACTCCAGCCAAATTGCTAGAGAATAACATAATTTTTTGCTGGTAAGTGAAGTTTGTTGCTATTCTATCAAAGCTAATTGGAAGTTGCATTTTTCAATTTTAGTTCTAATGTATCCATCTGATTTTCGTTATAAGAATTTCCTTTCAATTCATGTGTTTTTATTTTATATTGGGCATTGTGCTTACTAACATGACATACTCGGTTACGAATCTTGTTTATAAGCACTGGTCGGCCATCAACAAAGATCATGCATCCTCCAAACATTAATTTGGGTCATATTGCACAAGGCATGAGCAGAGACCATAAGAAACTAAAAAGAACAGAGAAACTGGTACCACGCAACTAATAAAAGGTTCAGTTTTGTATATAGAGATGGTTCGCTTGCAGGCAATCAATTGAACTAACATGTCCAAACAGCACATCATGATGTATGGTTGTTCAGGGCGGCCTGAGTTGCCCGGTCTACTCATCCAATATTTGCGAAGCTAGGAAGTTTTGTGTAGTTTAGATAGTACCTTCTTTTTCAGACACAATGCTTGTGGCAGCAACAGTAAGCATCGAGGTCATCGCATGGCTCCTCCCCGTTGTAGCTACTCCACCACCTGTCCCAGAACTCGCTATACTGGATATCGATTGCTGCAGGAGTAATCCCAGCACAAGTCAAGTCAGAAATCATCACATATATGTATCACTTTCATTCAGATGAAAACATTAAAAATATATAGAAAGGATATTACCAACACCTTGGGGTTACTTATGTGTGCAGTCCGACTCACCATTGAAAAGAACCTTTTGTTAGAACTAATAACAGGCGGATACTCCCCATCATCCTTTATTTTAAACCTTATAACACCATCATCAGCCTGCACATGCCATCCGTGAACCCTGAGCAATTGGCTTGTAGCAACACACATAATAGCTATAGATACATAATTGCCCATGTGGTTCTTCTAAAAAATGACCGTAGAGATGTGGTTCTTCTAAAAATAATAGCTATAGATACATAATTGCCCATGTCGCGGCCATCTCTACATGACAAAAGAAATAGCAATACTAACATTTTGCAATCTGGGACATTAATGCAGAACGTCCATGGGAAGTAATATTCACAAAAAGGGACTGGAGCAATAGGAAAAGGGGGGCACAGTTTCAAGGCAGACCTTTAATTTTCAGATTTGATGGGCTGGAGATATGGTTTTGGAGAGTCGGCGGATTGTAGACCACCTAATCTTGAATCAGGTATCATTGTTATCATTGATGAACACATAATAATTATTCTGCAAGAATGCTGCGACGAAAAATAAAGATATTCTTAGAAAGAATGCTCAAAGGTTTAGAATATGACATCAAAAATCTCATGACCTGTAAACTTCAAAACTATATAGCAAATGACTACATGAAGGAAGATAAATCAACATTTGAAAGCAACCGTAGTAACATATCCTTGTGAAACGACTGCTATTTCCACATTTCTCTTTAGCCTACACATTTAATTCAGGATGGCAGTTCATTCAGATAGTGCAAGCTCCATAGCACAATTTAGTTAGACATTTTGCGCTGCATGGTAATTAGACATCACTGTTACAATGCCAAAAGGAGCTTGAATTTTAATGGTACTATTATACTGCATAGATAACATAGCTTTAGTCTGCCATGATTATCACAAAACATCATAACAAATCTATTGCATGCATTACAGCAAAAACATAATCAAATAAAGCATCAAAATGAATGCACCAGAGTGGAACAAAACACGACCACAATAGGACAGAAAACAAATGTTGTAGGCCTGGGGTGGGGTTATGAAACATTATGTTTAGGCCTAGGTTGGGGAAAGGCAAGGCAAGAATGATCACCTCAGATGGAAAATTGTAGGCAAGGCTTCCAATTATTGGATAGACAAGATATTGTGTAACTGCAGTGATAGATACAACAAGAAACCTGTAGCCAACTGAACCTTTGCCTGCTGGAAAGGCAAGGCAGCAATCCACACCCAGATTTGTACCTGCAAAACAAATCACTAATTAGGTAGCACACAAGACGACTGTGTCAACAACTAAATCAAGAGTTAATCAAAGGTGTAATAGTCAAATGGTTCTCTGATGAGGCATAATGTATCACTATTCCTGTTTACACAGAAGATATCCATGAGAAGTACAACAAACTTCATATGACACTATTTGAACCAAACAGAGCCTCTTATATGTTCTCAGATCAGATTCTTCATTACCTAAAATCTACCAGTGGCCTAATGTAATTCTGACCGAAGGTGTAATAGTCAAATGGTTCTCTGATGGCCTTGTGATAAGGCTGAAACGTAAATGGACTCTGCAAAAGAACACGAAGATTGGTGTAAAAGGTTCATCTTGGAAGGAAGAGAAAATGTGAGAGCGAATTGGGAAGGTAACATGCATAGAAATAGGACCTCTGCATCCAGCAGAATGCGGTCAAATAAATCCATCATGTTGGAAAGCATGATCTGATATGCATTTGGATCCCCATTTTGTAGGACCTGAAGACGCCAAAGCAATCACAGAATATATGTCATGAGTAATAAGTAATAAGTGAATAAGGATCTAACTATACCAGACAGGAAACAAGAAGTATATTTACCTCATTCTTGTAATTGTAGTACAGGTTTTCGAAGTTATCAGCAACATCTGGAGGCAACTTCCCTCTCTCCACTTCCTTCCTGACGCGTAGAACGAACTCTGCACACCACATGCAACTGATGGTTTCATATGAATGAAAAAGAACGAGATGAGATGAGATTTCTGGGATCACTCCTGTACGAGACTTAAATAAATGTGCGAGTCAAAAATGCATTTGAGAGCAGCAGACCTTGCTCGCTGCGCACGTCGAGCAGGGGCGATGGCCCCGCGACCATTATCCATATTCTTCCTCTATAATGGATAGAGGAGATTCAGAGGAAGTGAAAAGAATGATCACCCATACATAAGCCCTCGGCATGAACAGGTTAGCTGACAGGAGCAGAAGAGATATATGTTGACTACATCACCATTGGTGAGCTCAAACATTATAGAAAAGTGACTTGATCAAGAATAGTAGTGCACATATTGTCCTCCACCAAGTGATCAGCTAGCTATGAAAAGAGTTCTGGAAACCATGTGAATCCATACAACCAGTTAGCTACGATTGATTGCTGTAGCTTCTCTTAAATTCAACAATATCTGATTTTCAGAACAATATCTAATTTCAGAACTGCTATATCTAATGGTCAAACCATGGCATACATATTCAGAGAAAGAAGATAAGTTCAGTTTGGTTTGTACTGCAGGATCACATATCAGTTCAGTTTGGTTTGTATTGCAGGTGGTCAGAACAACAAACTAATCGAGGAACAAGATAAGGGACCTGTTAGCGGATGGCTTGATGTGCTGCAGGTGGCCGGAATCGAGCGTCCTTGGTCGGTGGAGCAGGGAGCTTGGTCCAGGCGGCGACGGCGCTCCTCCCCAATCTGCGGCGTTGACCTACCCATTCCGCGGTGGCGCTCCTTCCTTGCCTGCTGTGCGGCCCGGTGGTGTGCTCTTCTATGTTCCTCACGGCTGTGCGGCGCGGGCCCAGCCCGATGCGCCCCTGCAAGGCTACACCCGGTGGCCAGCGAGAAGCGGAACCGCGCGTGAGACGAGGGAGAAGACGGAGAGGAGCCCGCCAGAGTCCACCGGAGCCACGCCGGCGACGAAGGTGATGCCTAGCCCGAAACCAGGAGGGAGGAAGAGGCGGAGCACCTCCCGTGTGGATGCGAGGACGACGACGAGTATCCGGCGGGCTAGGCGAAGGAGGAGACGGTGGCGCGGGGAGCAGATAGGGTTAGGGAATGGGAGGAGGCGGCATAGTGGAGGAGCTGGGCGCGGGGGAGGCGTCGGTGCGCGAGGGGCTTTTATACCACTTTACGCAAAATGACGAGAATGCCCTCGGCGGGGCAGCTTAATTACGCGCGGTGGCACGGCCGGGCGGGACACGGCTCATAACGAAAATATCGGACGATTGAAGACGACCGGGTAAAGATCCGACGGCCCACAGCGACCGAGCCCGAGATCCAACGGTCAGCAGCGACTGGTAAAACAGATCCGACGGCTGAAAATCCAAATGCACGGGGAGGCTCCATTTTGGTCCAGACTCTAACAATGGAATTTTCCATCTGCCTCTCGTTTTCCTCTCCCCCACTTCATAAAAATTTGCCGTTTTATTCGCCCTCTTTTTCGTTCGCCGTTTTCTCGTCAGATCGGTTTTTCGTGTGCAATCTTGTTTATCACTTTTTGTCGTTACAGATTTTTCTTTTTCTATGCGTGCACCCCCGAAAACGAGGTTCTCAACTTCAAACAAAGGGGAGGAGAAAATTTAAAAGATGCTTGGTATAGGATTTGCAATGCTCATAATAGATCTATTCGCAAGCAATCTACCATTGTTCTTCTTCGTTGTTTTTATGTGGGCATTACCACTTGGTACAGATTCGTCCTTGATACTATTACCGGTGGGAACTTCTTGATGTGTCCTTCTCTTGATGCTTTTAATGCTTTGGGAAATTTAGTGGGTTCACCACCACTCATGATCATTGAAACAATATTGACTCTCGAGCATGTTATGGAAAGACTAGATGCTATTGAAAAGAAATGCTTGCCGTAGAACATATTGAAAACTTGGATAAAAAAATGCAAAGTTATGCTAATAAAGTTGGGTCAAAAGGGGAGACGTTTTTAATTTGCTAAAAGAAAAGGGAACCATAATTCACGAAAGAATCGAAGAAAGCCCGTCTAGGATTGATAAACTGCAAGAATTTTTTTCTAATCTAGGTACGACTTTTGCTTCCGCTAAAACTCCTGTGAAAATTGGCAAGACTACTCAAGTCACTAAAAACAAAGGTGCAACTTCTAGCAATGATAAAGGAGATCTTAAGATGATTAGTATCCATCCCAACTTTGTTGAAGTCATAAGAGACCCTTCTAGCATTGGGTGTAGCTAATATTCGAGTGTTGGGCTAGGGATAACTTGCTTTAGTGTTGATATTTTGAAATACATGGTTACTTGTTGGTATGCTTGAGTATTAAAGTCTTCATGTCAAAACTAGACTATTGCTTTGAATCATATAAAAGTCCATATGTCCATGCTATAAAGAAAAGAAATGTGATGAACATGTTAAGCAGCATTCCACATCAAAAATTCTGTTTTTATCATTTACCTACTCAAGGACGCGCAGGAATTAAGCTTCGGGATGTTGATACGTCTCCAACTTATCTATAATTTTTATTGTCCCATGTTGTTATATTATCATTCTTGGATGTCTTACAATCATTTTATAGTCATTTTATATCATTTTTTGGTACTAACCTATTGACATAGTGCCCAGTGTCTGTTGATGTTCTCTGCATGTTTTTACATCATAGGAAATCAATATCAAACGGAGTCCAAATGCAACGAAACTCCTGGAGGGTTTTTTGGGCCAGAAGAGAGCCAGTGGGCCAAGGACGCACCTGGGGGGTTGCTCGAGGGGAGCAGCACCCACCAGGGTGCGCAAGGAGGCCCAGGCACGCCCTAGTGGGTGCTGCCCACCTTAAGTGCCCCCTGAACCGCCTCTTTGCTCTATAAATACCCAAATGTTCCAGAAACCCTAGGGGAGTCGACGAAAATCAATTCCAGCCGTCGTAGAGTCCAGAACCACCAGATCCAATCTAGACACCGTCATGGAGGGGTTCACCACTTCCATTGGTGCCTCTCCTATGATGCATGAGTAGTTCTTTGTAGACCTACAGGTTCGTAGTTAGTAGCTAGATGGCTTTCTCTCTCTCTCTCTCTCCCCCCCTCTCTCTCTCTCACTCTCTCTCTCTCTCTCTTGATTATCAATACAATGGTCTCTTGGAGATCCATATGATGTAAGTCTTTTTGCGATGTGTTTGTTGGGATCCGATAAACTTTGAGTTTATGATCAGATCTATGTTTTTATCCATGAAAGTTATTTGAGTCTTCTTTGATCTCTTATATGCATGATTGCTTATAGCCTCATATTTCTTCTCCGATGTTTGGGTTTTGTTTGGCCAACTTGATCTATTTATCTTGCAATGGGAAGAGGTGCTTTGTAGTGGGTTCGATCTTATGGTGCTTGATCCCAGTGACAGAAGGGGAATCAACACGTATGTATCGTTGCTACTAAGGATAACAAGATGAGATCTATATCTCGGCAATAGATAAATGGATCTTGTCTACATCATGTCATCATTCTTATTGCATTACTCCATTTTCTCATGAACTTAATACACTAGATGCATGCTGGATAGCGGTGGATGTGTGGAGTAATAGTAGTAGATGCAGGCAGGAGTCGGTCTACTAATCTTGGACGTGATGCCTATGTAATGATCATTGCGTGGATATCGTCATGATTATTTTAAGTTCTATCAATTGTCCACAGTAATTGTTTTGCCACCGTTTGCTATTTTTCTCGAGAGAAGCCACTAGTGAAACCTACGGCCCCCGGGTCTCTTTTCATCATTTTTGCCTTTGTGATGTATTTTTCCTTGCATTTATTTTCAGATTTATTAAACCAAAAATACAAAAATACCTTGCTGCAATTTATTTGTTTCGCGATCTATTTATCCTATCTACCATTTCTACCTCACGTTATTTGCCTATCTTGAGGCGCCGTACCCGGAAGGGATTGATAACCCCTTTAACATGTCGGGTTGCGAATATTTGTTATTTGTGTGCAGGTGTTGTTTACGTGGTGTGAGGAGGTTCTCCTACTGGTTCGATAACCTTGGTCTCATCACTTAGGGAAATACCTACCGTCGCTATACTGCATCATCCCTTCCTCTTTGGAGAAATACTGACGTAGTTCTAGCAGACATCAAGTAGCTCAATGAGTTTTGCTCCAAACATGGCGAGGATGAGATACTCTATGATGGATGAATACGCTATGGCCACACAATCTTCCTCCTCGCCGCACGTGTCCACTGCCATGCTGGCCAGCCAAGGTGACTGGCTCTGTTAACCACACCTTGATATTGGGTAACGTAGCATCAATTTCAAAAAAATTTCTATGCTCACGCAAGATCTATCTAGGAGATGCGTAGCAACGAGAGGGGGAGAGTGTGTCCACGTTCCCTCGTAGACCGAAAGCGGAAGCGTTTGCCAACGCGGTTAATGTAGTCGAACTTCTTCTCGTTCTAACCGATCAAGTACCGAACGTACGACACCTCCGAGTTCTGCAAATGTTCAGCTTGTTGACATCCCTCGAACTCTTGATCCAGCAGAGTGTCGAGGAAGTAGAAGAGTTCCGTTAGCACGACGGCATGGTGATGGTGATGGTGAAGTTATCCGCGCAGGGGTTCGTCTATATAAGCACTACGTGAATATGACCGGAGGCGTAAACTATGGAGGGGGCGCCGCACATGGCTAACAATCATTGGTGTGACTTCTCGGCGCCCCCTCCCCATGTATATATATGTGGGAGGGGGAGGGGAGCTGCCTTGGGCGCCCCAAGTAGGAGGAATCCTACTTGGGGGCCCTATTCCAATTCGCCCCCCCTTCCTTTTACCAGGACGGGGAAAAGGGAAGAGAGGGAGGAGGAAGGAAAGGGGGGGGGGATGATACGTCTCCAACGTATCTGTAATTTTTGATTGTTCCATGCTATTATATTACCTGTTTTGGATGTTTATGGGCTTTACTTCACACATTTATATCGTTTTTGGGCCTAACCTACTAACCGGAGGCCCAGCCCGTATTGCTGTTTTTTTGCCTATTTCAGTGTTTCAAAGAAAAGGAATATGAAACGAAGTCCAAATGGAATGAAACCTTCGGGAGCGTAATTTTTGGAACGAACATGATCCAAAGGACTTGGAGTGCAAGTCAAGAAGCAATCGAGGCGGCCACGAGTGTGGAGGGCGCGCCCCCCCTGCTAGGCCCCTCGAGCAGCCACCGACGTACTTCTTCCTCCTATATATACCCACGTACCCCAAGAACATCAAAGGCGGCCATGAAAAACTATTTCCACTACCGTAAGCTTCTGTATCCGCGAGATCCCATCTTGGAGCCTTCGCCGGCGCTCCGCCGGAGGGGGAATAGAACATGGAGGGTGAGGGAGTCCTGGACTAGGGGGTGTCCGGACAGCCGGACTATCATCGTCCGCCGGACTCCAAGACTACGAAGATACAAGATTGAAGACTCCGTCCCGTGTCCGGATGGGACTTTCCTTGGCGTGGAAGGCAAGCTTGGCGATACGGATATGTAGATCTCCTACCATTGTAACCGACTCTATGTAACCCTAGCCCTCTCCGGTGTCTATATAAACCGGAGGGTTTTAGTCCGTAGGACACAACAACCATTACAACAATCATACCATAGGCTAGCTTCTAGGGTTTAGCCTCCTTGATCTCGTGGTAGATCCACTCTTGTACTACCCATATCATCAATATCAATCAAGCAGGAGTAGGGTTTTACCTCCATCGAGAGGGCCCGAACCTGGGTAAAAACATCGTGTCCCTTGTCTCCTATTACCATCCACCTAGACGCGCAGTTCGGGACCCCCTACCCGAGATCCGCCGGTTTTGACATCGACATTTGTGATTTCATTGAGAGTTCCTCTGTGTCGTCACCGATAGGCTCGATGGCTTCTTTAATCAACAACAACGCCGTCCAGGGTGAGACTTTTCTCCCCGGACAGATCTTCGTATTCGGCGGCTTCGCACTGCGGGCCAATTCACTTGGCCATCTGGAGCAGATCGAAAGCTACGCCCCTGGCCGTCAGGTCAGATTTGGAAGCCTAAACTTCACAGTGGATATCCGCGGAGACTTGATCTTCGATGGATCCGCGCCGCAGCCGAGCGTGCCGCACTATCGCGATGGGCACGATCTAGCTCTGCCGCTGGATAGTGCCTTGGAGGCCGCACATGAATCCGCTCCGACCCATAGTTCGGAGCCGATTGCACAGATCGAGGACGAGTGGCTGGACACCGCCTCGGGAGCTGCAACATCCGCGGCGATGGAGCCGAACACTGACCTCGTCCCCTGTAAAACTTGTGACTCCGAGGTGCCGGACTCCCTGCCGGACTCCGAACCTCTAGCGCCCCTGCCAATCAAATCTGATTGGGCGCCGATCATGGAGTTCACCGCCGCAGAAATCTTTCAACGCTCACCCTTTGGCGACATCCTAAATTCGCTAAAGCATCTCTCCCTATCCGGAGAGCCCTGGCCGGATTATGGCCAGGACGGTTGGGACGCGGACGACGAAGAAATTCAAGCCCCACCCACCACCCACTTTGTAGCCACTGTCGACGATCTAACCGACATGCTAGACTATGACTCCGAAGACATCGACGGTATGGACGACGATGCCAGAGACGAACAAGAACCAGCGCCCACAGGGCATTGGAAGACCACCTCGTCATACGACATATACATGGTGGACACCCCAAAAGATGGGGACGGCGAAGAAGCAGCGGAGGCAGATTCCTTAAAGAAACAGCCCAAGCGCCGACGTCAGCGGCGCCGCTCTAAATCCCGCCACAGCAAGAATGGAGATTCCGGCACAGGGGATAATAACACCCCAGAGAGTGCCGAAGACAATCCCCTCCTGTAAGATTCCGCACAGGAGGATGCAGAAGCAAGCCCTCACGTGAGAGCGGCAGACGAAGAGGTCGAGGATGATAATTACATACCTCCCTCCGGAGACGAGGCAAGCCTCGACGACGATGAATTCGTCGTGCCCGAGGATCCCGTCGAACAAGAGCGTTTCAAACGCAGGCTAATGGCCACAGCAAATAGCCTAAAGAAAAAGCAGCAGCAGCTTCAAGCTGATCAAGACCTGCTGGCCGACCGATGGACCGAGGTCCTCGCGGCCGAAGAGTATGAACTCGAACGCCCCTCCAAGAGCTACCCAAAACGCAAGTTGCTCCCCCGATTAGAGAGGAAGCATACATACCTTCATCACCAGCGCACAATACGGCCGACCGACCACCCCGTGGTCGCGACAGAGAGGCATCCAGGCCTTCCATCAAGACCGTACCCCGGCATCGCTCGAAAAGTACGAAGCCACGGGGGAACGCGCCGGACTTGCGGGATATATTGGAGGATAAGGCAAGACAATCCAGATCTATCTATGGATCACGTGGGCGCCCCACGACCCACGACGAATACCGTCGAGCCGGATACAACAACTCCGGCCGGGCCGAACACAGCAGACAACGCTCCCTTGAGCTACGTCGTGATATTGCTCAATACAGAGGCGCCGCACACCCGCTATGCTTCACTGACGAAGTAATGGATCATCAAATCCCTGAAGGGTTTAAACCCGTAAACATTGAATCCTACGATGGCACGACAGACCCCGCGGTTTGGATCGAAGATTATCTCCTTCACATCCATATGGCCCGCGGCGACGATCTCCACGCCATCAAATATCTCCCGCTCAAGCTTAAAGGACCAGCTCGGCATTGGCTTAACAGCCTGCCCGCAGAGTCAATTGGGTGTTGGGAGGACCTGGAAGCCGCATTCCTCGACAACTTCCAGGGCACATATGTGCGACCACCAGACGCCGATGACCTAAGCCACATAATCCAGCAGCCAGACGAATCGGCCAGGCAATTCTGGACACGGTTCTTAACAAAGAAAAATCAAATCGTCGACTGTCCGGATGCAGAGGCCCTCGCAGCCTTCAAACATAACATCCGCGACGAGTGGCTAGCCCGGCACCTAGGACAGGAAAAGCCGAAATCCATGGCAGCCCTCACATCATTAATGACCCGCTTCTGTGCGGGAGAGGATAGCTGGCTAGCTCGCAGCAACAACCTCAGCAAAAATGCTGGTAGTCCGGACACTAAGGACCACAATGGCAGGTCGCGTCGAAGCAAAAATAAACGCCGCGTTAACGGCGACGACAAGGAGGATACGGCAGTCAACGCCGGATTCCGAGGCTCTAAACCCGGTCAGCGGAAGAAGCCATTCAAAAGAACCACTCCGGGTCCGTCCAATTTGGACCGAATACTCGACCGCTCATGCCAGATACATGGCACCCCCGAAAAGCCAGCTAACCACACCAACAGAGATTGTTGGGTATTTAAGCAGGCAGGCAAGTTAATTGCCGAAAACAACGACAAGGGGCTGCACAGCGACGACGAGGAAGAGACCCGACCGCCGAACAGTAGAGGACAGAAGGGTTTCCCCCCACAAGTGCGGACGGTGAACATGATATACGCAACCCATATACCCAAGAGGGAGCGGAAGCGTGCACTAAGGGACGTATATGCGATGGAGCCAGTCGCCCCTAAGTTCAATCCATGGTCCTCTTGCCCGATCACTTTCGATCGAAGAGACCATCCGACCAGTATCCGCCATGGCGGATTCGCCGCATTGGTTTTAGACCCAATCGTCGATGGATTTCACCTCACGAGAGTCCTGATGGACGGCGGCAGTAGCCTGAACCTGCTTTATCAGGATACAGTGCGCAAGATGGGCATAGACCCCTCAAGGATTAAACCTACAAAGACGACCTTCAAAGGCGTCATACCAGGTGTTGAGGCCAATTGTACAGGCTCAGTCACACTGGAAGTGGTCTTCGGATCCCCGGACAATTTCCGGAGCGAGGAGTTAATCTTCGACATAGTCCCGTTCCGCAGCGGCTATCACGCTCTGCTCGGACGAACCGCGTTCGCAAAGTTCAACGCGGTGCCGCATTACGCATACCTCAAGCTCAAGATGCCAGGCCCTCGTGGAGTCATCACGGTCAACGGAAATACGGAACGCTCCCTCCGAACGGAGGAACATACAGCGGCTCTCGCGGCAGAAGTACAGAGCAGCCTTCTAAGGCAATTTTCGAGTCCGGCCGTTAAACGGCCGGACACGGCCAAACGCGCCCGGAGCAACATCAACCAAGACCACCTGGCACGTTCCGAGCACGCGTAGCAATGCGGCCCCAACCCCAGCCCTTGCATGATTGCAAGACCAACCCTCCGCGTACATCATTACGCTCTGGAGATACCATGGGCCTAGGGGGAGGGGCACGACCACAACAGACCCAGAGTGCGGCTCGACCACACCAGGGGCTCACAAGTGTGTCGCTCTTTTTATTTTTATTTTCCTTCTTTGTATACACAGGACTCCGTTCACCAGAGGCCCTGTCCGGCGGCGAACCCGCCGAACTCACGATGCAACAGCCAGGGAGGGAAAAAGGCTGCGACGAACACTCAGGTGGTCTCCATTACGAGCATTAAATTTGATTATATACACCAGTCCGCAGCCCACCCCTGGAGGGGGACATGTTTAATTAGTCCAATCCCTTGCTTACCGCACTATTTGTATCATTCCGCACTCATAGCAGAATTCCTTGAATAAATAATGCAGCACTTTTTGCCTGTAATTGCATTACTTTACATATATGTTCACTAATGACATCTTGCACCCGTATATTTTGGTACGGCCGAATACACCAGGGGCTTATGTTCCCCGCATTATGGTGTGATAAGTCCGAACACTTTCACAAGTGCGGCACCCCGAACTTATAGCATTATATGAATCGGCTCCGAATCATGTCTTGGGTCAATAGTTGGGTTTGCCCGGCTCCCACGTTTTGGTACCTTACGTTCCGTTCTGTCGGCTAAGGTGGCACTGGGAGAACCACTGCGATTGCGCCCCGGTTGAGCTGGGCGAGCGCCTCAGTGGAGAAAGCTAAAACTGACTGTCATGATAAGGCGAGAGACTGGTCGCTGTTCGAGAGGTCTTTTCGAGTCCTTAAAGACTTATGCCGCTTCAAGCGAAGAACCGGATAATGTCCGGCCAAGGCGTGGATAGCGCCCCGAACTCGGTCTTCCGAATACTAGGGGCTTCGCCGAAATTTAAAATTATAGAATTCTATGGCTAAGTGAGAGTGTTCAAGCATTATAAGTCCGGTTGCCTTGTTCGTTGTGTTGAGCGCCTCCCTAGATGGACCCAAGAATGGGAACAAGAGTGCTCAAGTTTATCCCGAACACCCCAGCACTCGTGGCTTGGGGGCTGAAGCCGACGACTTGCCATCTCTCAGATTTTATAAACGGCCGCACAGAAGGTAATATTTTAAATCAAACAAGCGTTGCTTAGCGCATATGAACAAAGTTTTCAGCGCACAGGATAATACATAGCGAGTCTACTCAATAATTACATCTCTGGGGCACTCATCCGCAATCTTGCGGGCACCCTTCAGGACAGTCTTATAGTACATCTCGGGCGTACGATACTCCTTGCCCGCTGGCGGCGCGTCAGTGATAAGCCTCTCCGCATCCAGCCTGCCCCAGTGCACCTTTGCGCGGGCAAGGGCCCGACGAGCGCCTTCAATACAGGCGGAGCGCTTGATGACCTCCACCCAGGGGCACGCATCCACCAGCCGCCGCACGAGGCCGAAGTAGCTCCCAGGCATGGCCTCTCCAGGCCACAGCCGGACTATGAGGCCCTTCATGGCCTGCTCGGCTACCTTGTGGAGCTCGACCAGCTGCTTCAGCTGGTCGCTAGGGGGCACCGGAAGGCCGGCCTCAGCGTACTGAGACCAGAAGACCTTCTCCGTTGAGCTCCCCTCCTCGCCACGGTAGAATGCGGCGGCATCGGATACACTGCGAGGCAGATCTGCAAACGCCCCTGGAGAGCTCCGAATTCGGGTAAGTGTCAGGTAGTTTACATTAACATGCTTGCTTTGCATGAAAAATGCCTTACCCGCCGCTATTTTCTTCACATCCTCAACCTCCTGAAGGGCCTTATGGGCCTCGGCCTTGGCGGCTTTGGCACTTTCGAGAGCCGAGGCAAGCTCGGACTCTCGAGTCTTTGAGTCGCGCTCCAAACTCTCATGCTTTTCCATGAGAGCCTGGAGCTCTTGCCGCACTTCCGCCACCCGCGCCTCCTGCTTCTCTCGCTCTGCCCGTTCCGCGGCCGCATTGCGTTCGGCCGCGGACACAGCCTCCTTCAGGGTTGCCACCTCGTTCGTGGCCCCTGCAGTACCCACGTTATCCTTGTTATTTTTATTGCAACCTAAATCCTTTTCTGTAAGGTAACTATTCAAAGTGGTGTTACTCACCTTCTTTGTCCTCGAGCTGCTTCTTGGCACGGCCGAGCTCTTGCTCGGACCGCTCGAGGTCCTGCTTCAAAGCACCGACCTCCGCAGTCAGTGCGGCAGAGGTCAGCAGCGCAGCCTGCAAACCCATATTGACATAATTTTTAGCAACCCTGCGTATATCTTTTTAGATCCTCAGTCCGGCTTTTCTTTCCGAACACCGAACCGAGCATCAGGGGCTACTGTCTATGCGGTATTACATTACATAATTTTAACTTCTTACCTCAAAGCCTGTTAGAAGGCTGCTGCAGGCTTCGGTCAGCCCGCTCTTGGCGAGCTGAACCTTCTGAATCACCGCACTCATGATAGTGCGGTGTTCTTCCTCGATGGAAGCGCCTTTGAGCGCCTCCAACAAGTTGTCCGGTGCCTCCGGTTGGACGGGGGCCGGCGGCGTCACGGTCTTGCCCTTCTTGCGAAGGGGCCGCCTGCCGGACTTCGGAACCACTGCGGGTTCCGGCGTGGAGTCCGGCGCAAAGTCCGGGAGGCTGCCTTGCGGCGCCTCCGGAGCCTCCTCCTGATGGGTCCCTTCCTGGGATCCCACCTCGGCGTCCTCAGCGGCGCGAGGGGTGGAGGCAGTCGGAATGGAATCCACATCCGACGGAGCCAACGACCCGCTCGACGAAGCGGGGAGATCATCGTCGGCCGGACTGCAGGCAGTATGCGGCATTAGAAGGACACTATGTGACACAAAAGAAATTACAGATCATTCAGAATCAGGATACTTACGATCTTGCCGGAGGCCTGGCCCTCGAGGGCCACTCTTCTTCGCCAATGTTGGCGTTGGCGGAGCTGTCCGGGGGAATAGTTCTTCCCCTCTTGGACCCTTCGCCTCCCCTGTTGGGGAGGCCTTCCTCTTCCTCTCTCCCTCCTCTGGGAGAGAGTCCTCTGTTTCCTCCTCGTCTTCGGGGGAGGAATCCGCCTCGGAGTCGTCGGACACCTGAAAACGGGAACTCTTTCGAGTACCCGTGGCCACCTTCTTGGTCTTCTTCTCCGGCACCACGTGTGGTGCCGGAACCAACAGCCCCGCTAGACGGGCGTCCACTGGGTTTTCTGGCATGGGAGCCGGGCAGATGAGCTGCTCGGCCTTCTTCATGCAGTCCTGTCAAAGGAAAAGGGAGATTGAAACCCGCTTAGGGTCGAACTATTAACAACAAGTGTCCCGTAAAGGGGTAGAATCACTTACCTCATCAGCTGGACGCTGCGAGTGAAATCCGCGATCTTCCGTCACGGATGCGGGGGCTTCGGCACCCTTAAACAGCACCCTCCAGGCGCCTTCGTACGTCGTGTCGAAGAGCCCGCTCAACGCCTGGTGCTGTGCCGGATCAAACTCCCACAGGTTGAATGCCCGTTCTTGGCATGGGAGAATCCGGCGGACGAGCATGACTTGGACCACATTAACAAGCCTGAGCTTCTTGTTCACCAGCTTCTGGATACAGGCTTGGAGTCCCGTCAGCTCCTTCGAACTACCCCATAGCAAGCCCTTCTCTTTCCAAGAGGTGAGCTGCACAGGGATACCAGATGTGAACTCGGGGGCCGCCGCCCACGTAGGGTCGCGCGGCTCGGTGATGTAGAACCACCCCGACTGCCACCCCTTGACGGACTCCACGAAGGCCCCTTCGAACCAGAGGACGTTGGGCATCTTGCCCAACATGGCGCCTCCGCACTCCGCCTGCGTGCCCTTCACTACCTTCGGCTTGACATTGAAGGTCTTGAGCCACAAGCCGAAGTGGGGCTGGATGCAGAGGAAGGCCTCGCACACGACGATAAACGCCGAGATGTTGAGGATGAAGTTCGGCGCCAGATCATGGAAATCTAGGCCGTAGTAGAACATGAGCCCCCGGACAAAAGGGTGAAGTGGAAAGCCCAGTCTGCGGAGGAAGTGGGGAAGGAAAACGACCCTCTCATGGGGCCTGGGGGTGGGGATGAGCTGCCCCTTGTCGGGCAGCCGGTGCGCGATGTCGCTGGAGAGGTATCCGGCGCCGCGCAGCTTTTCGATGTGCTCCTCCTTAACGGTGGAGGCCAGCCATTTTCCTCCCGCTCCGAACATGGTCGGAGAAGGTCGAGGCGAGACGCACGGACTTGGGCGCTGGAGCTCGAGAGTGCGCGGAGATGGATAAGCAAAGGAGGAAGAAGGCGTAGGTAAAAAGGCGGATCCTTACCCCCTTATATATAGGCGGACGAAGACTATGCGTCCCCACCGGCCTGGTAAAACTCGCTTATCTCCCAAGCGCCACCATCAATGGCGCGGTTGGGTTACCCACGTCCGTATTGATGAGAATCCCGGAATAAGGGAACACGATCTCTGCTTCAACAAGACGTGCCAAGGAAACCGCTTCGCTAAACGCGCTGAGGTGGTATAATAAAAAACGATTCAAGTAAAGGCTTGGTAGTGGCGTGACGTCATGCTACAAATACGTCAGCAGATTGAACTTGTGTACATATATTCTCTCTACGGTGGAATGTGGAATTATTTTGCAGAGCCGGACACTATCCTGGTGTTCACAATCTTCTATGGATTATTCGGAGGAGGAACCCGCCTTGCAATGCCGAACATTATGCGCGCCGGACTCATCGTCATTGAAGCCAGGTTCAGGGGCTACTGAGGGAGTCCTGGACTAGGGGGTGTCCGGACAGCCGGACTATCATCGTCCGCCGGACTCCAAGACTACGAAGATACAAGATTGAAGACTCCGTCCCGTGTCCGGATGGGACTTTCCTTGGCGTGGAAGGCAAGCTTGGCGATACGGATATGTAGATCTCCTACCATTGTAACCGACTCTGTGTAACCCTAGCCCTCTCCGGTGTCTATATAAACCGGAGGGTTTTAGTCCGTAGGACACAACAACCATTACAACAATCATACCATAGGCTAGCTTCTAGGGTTTAGCCTCCTTGATCTCGTGGTAGATCCACTCTTGTACTACCCATATCATCAATATCAATCAAGCAGGAGTAGGGTTTTACCTCCATCGAGAGGGCCCGAACCTGGGTAAAAACATCATGTCCCTTGTCTCCTGTTACCATCCGCCTAGACGCACAGTTCAGGACCCCCTACCCGAGATCCGCCGGTTTTGACACCGACAGAGGGCTTCTACATCAACACCATAGCCCCTCAGATGAGTTGCGAGTAGTTTACCACAGACCTTCGGGTCCATAGTTATTAGCTAGATGGCTTCTTCTCTCTCTTTGCATCTCAATACCTTGTTCTCCTCAATCTTCTTGGAGATCTATTCGATGTAACTCTTTTTGCGGTGTGTTTGTCGAGATCCGATGAATTGTGGGTTTATGATCAAGTTTATCTATGAGAAATACTTGAATCTCCTCTGAATTCTTTTATGTGTGATTAAGTTATCTTTGCAAGTCTCTTCGAATTATCAGTTTGGTTTCGCCTACTAGATTGATCTTTCTTGCAATGGGAGAAGTGCTTAGCTTTGGGTTCAATCTTGCGGTGTCCTTTCCCAGTGACAGCAGGGGCAGCAAGGCACGTATTGTATTGTTGCCATCAAGGATAAAAAGATGGGGTTTATATCATATTGCATGAGTTTATCCCTCTACATCATGTCATCTTTCTTGAAGCGTTACTCCATTCTTTATGAACTTAAATACTCTAGATGCATGCTGGATAGCGGTCGATGTGTGGAGTAATAGTAGTAGATGCAGGCAGAAGTCGGTCTACTTGTCACAGACGTGATGCCTATATACATGATCATGCCTAGATAATCTCATAATTATTCGCTTTTCTATCAATTGCTCGACAGTAATTTGTTCACCCACCGTAATACTTATGCTATCTTGAGAGAAGCCACTAGTGAAACCTATGGCCCCCGGTCTATCTTTTATCATATAAGCTATCAATCTACTTTTATTTGCATCTTTACTTTTCTAATCTATATTATAAAATACCAAAAATATATTTATCTTATCATATTATCTCTATCAGATCTCACTTTCGCAAGTGGCCATGAAGGGATTGACAACCCCTTTATTGCGTTGGTTGCGAGTTCTTGTTTGTTTGTGTAGATGCGTGGGACTTCTGAGGAGCCTCCTACTGGATTGATACCTTGGTTCTCAAAAACTGAGGGAAATACTTATGCTACTATTGCTGCATCACCCTTTCCTCTTCAAGGAAAACCAGTGCAAACTCAAGACGTAGCAAGAAGGATTTCTGGCGCCGTTACCGGGGATGTCTTTGCTCAAGTCAAGACATACCAAGTACCCATCACAAACTCATCTCCCTTGCATTTACATTATTTGCCATTTGCCTCTCGTTTTCCTCTCCCCCACTTCACCCTTGCCGTTTTATTTGCCCTCTCTTTCCCAATCTCCTCTCTCTTTCGCTTGCCTTTTCTGTGCTCGTCATCATGGCTAGTCCCTTATCCGCTCCTATGTCTCCCGAGTTTGAAGTTCTTCACTTCAAGCAAAGGCAAAGAGAAAACTTAAAAGATGCTTGTTATAGGATGATGGAACCTTATCATAATTGCACCCTAGAGGTGAATTTTAGAATCTTACTTCACAATTTTTATGTTGGGCTAAATATGTCCCATAAACAACTCTTGGATTGCATTGCCAAAGGAAATTTTATTGAAATTGATCCTAGTATTGCGCATGAAGTTATAGTGGGAATAGTGGGAACACTACCTCAAAAAGGGGGGGCACATCCTACCCAAGAAGAAACACAAGTGTTTGAAAAGATTTGTGAAGTTTCAAAAATCTTACAAAAGTCTCTTGAACCACTTAAGAGTGTTAGCGGGAATCTTCACCGTATGAATATGTTGATTACTCTTTGCAATACGCGGTTGGATTCTTTAGATCTAAAAATTTCCGAGTATGAAGGGAAACGTAAAGAACCTCCCAGATTCGAGCATGAATCCGCTAAAAAATTGAAAATTGAAGACACTACTTAGATCTATCCTCGCTTGTATGCCTAGGTAGGGGCGTTAAACGATAGTGCTAGTTGGGAGGCAACCCAATTTTTTTTTGTTTCTATTTAGTAATAAGTTTTGCATCTACCTTCTGTTTAGATGTGCTTTTATATTTTAATTAGTGTTTGTGCCAAGTAGAACCTATAGGATAACCTATGGTGTTAGTTAATTTGATTCTGCTGAAAAAACAGAAACTTTGCGCCACGAAAATAATTTTGGTAATTCACAGAAACGTGCTTTTGCGTTGATTTGATTCTTTTTTTGTAGATCAATAGATAAATTTCCCAGGACTTCCTATTTTGTTAGGATTTTTAAAGTTCCAGAAGTATTCAAGAGTTACAGATTGCTACAGACTGTTCTATTTTTGACAGATTCTGCTTTTCGTGTGTTGTTTGCTTATTTTGATGCATCTATGGCTAGTATTAAGTGGTATGAACCATACAGAACTTGAAATACAGTAGGTTTAACACCAATATAAATAAAGAATGAGTTCATTATAGTACCTTATGTGGTGGTTTTCCTTTCTTTTTCTAACGGAGCTTATGAGATTTCCTGTTGAGTTTTGTGTTGTGAAGTTTTCAAGTTTTAGGTAAAGATTTGATGGACTATGGAATAAGGAGTGGCAAGATCCTAAGCTTGGGGATGCCCAAGGCACCCCAAGATATTCAAGAATAGCCAAAAGCCTAAGCTTGGGGATGCCCCGGGAAGGCATCTCCTCTTTCGTCTTCGTTCATCGGTAACTTTACTTGGAGCTATATTTTTATTCGCCACATGATATGTGTTTTGCTTGGAGCGTCTTGTATGATATTAGTATTTACTTTTTAGTTTACCACAATCATCCTTGCTGTACACACATTTTGGGAGAAGCCCACTTGATTGGAATTTATTAGAATACTCTATGTGCTTCACTTATATCTTTTGAGCTAGATAGTTTTTGCTCTAGTGCTTCACTTATATTTTTTAGAGCACGGCGGTGGCTTAATTTTGTAGAAATTGTTAGTCTCTCATGCTTCACTTATATTATTTTGAGAGTCTCTTAGAACAGAATGGTATTTGCTATGGTTATAAAATTGGTCCTAGAATGGTGAGCATCCAAATTGGGTATAATAAAAACTATCATAGGAAGTGAATTGGATGCTATGATCAATTTGATACTTGATAATTGTTTTGAGATATGGAGGTAGGGATATTAGAGTCATGCTAGTTGGGTGATTATGAATTTAAAGAATGCTTGTGTTGAAGTTAGCAAGTCCTGTAGCATGCACGTATGGTTAAAGTTGTGTAACAAATTTGAAACATGAGGTGTTCTTAGATTGTGCATCCTTATGAGTGGCGGTCGGGGACGAGCGATGGTCTTTTCCTACCAATCTATCCCTCTAAGAGTATGCGCGTAGTGCTTGGTTTTTGATGACTTGTAGATTTTTGCAATAAGTATATGAGTTCTTTTGACTAATGCTGACTCCATGGATTATACGCACTCTCATCTTTCCATCATTGCTAGCCTCTTCGGTACCGTGCATTGCCCTTTCTCACCTTGAGAGTTGGTGCAAACTTCACCGGTGCATCCAAACCCCGTGATACGATACGCTCTATCACACATAAACCTCCTTATATCTTCCTCAAAACAGCCACCATACCTACCTATTATGGCATTTCCATAGCCATTCCGAGATATATTTCCATGCAACTTTCCACTGTTCTGTTCTTCATGACACGCATCATCATTGTCATATTTCCTTGCATGATCATGTAGTTGACATCGTATTTGTGGCAAAGCCACCACGCATAAATTTTCATACATGTCACTCTTGATTCATTGCCCATACCAGTACACCGCCGGAGGCATTCATATAGAGTCATATCTTGTTCTAGTTTTGAGTTGTAATTCATGAGTTGTAAATCCATAAAAGTGTGATGATCTTCATTATTAGAGCATTGTCCTAGTGAGGAAAGGATGATGAAGGCTATGATTCCCCCACAAGTCGGGATGAGACTTCGGACTTTAAAGAAAGAAAAAAAAGAGAAAGGAAAAAAGAAAAAAGGCCAAAGAAAAAAAAGATGAAAAAAAGAGAAGAAAAAAGAAGAAGAAAAAAATGAGAGAAAAGAGAGAAGGGACAATGCTACTATCTCTTTTTCCACACTTGTGCTTCAAAGTAGCACCATGATCTTCATGATAGAGAGTCTCCTATGTTGTCACTTTCATATACTAAGTGGGAATTTTCATTATAGAACTTGGCTTGTATATTCCAATGATGGGCTTCCTCAAAATGCCCTAGGTCTTCGTGAGCAAGCAAGTTGGATGCACACCCACTTAGTTTCTTTTGTTGAGCTTTCATATATTTATAGCTCTAGTGCATCCATTACATGGCAATCCCTACTCACTCACATTGATATCTATTAATGGGCATCTCCTATAGCCCGTTAATACGCCTAGTTGATGTGAGACTATCTTCTCCCTTTTTGTCCTCACAACCACCATATACCACCATAGTGCTTTGTCCATGGCTTGCGCTCATGTATTGTGTAAGAGTTGAAAAAGCTGAAGCGTGTTAAAAGTATGAAACAATTGCTCGGCTCGTCATCGGGGTTGTGAATGATGGGAGTATTTTGTGTAATGAAAATGAAGCATGGCCTAACTATATGATTTTGTAGGGATAAGCTTTCTTTGGCTATGTTATTTTGATAGGACATGATTATTTGTTAGTATGATTTGAAGCATTTATTAATTTTATGTTTTATAAGCTTTTATTTTGAATCATTTGGATCTGAACATTCATGCCACAATAAAGAAAATTACATTGAGAATTATGCTAGGTAGCATTCCATATCAAAATTTTCTTTTTTATCATTTACCTACTCGAGGACGAGCAGGAATTAAGCTTGGGGATGCTTGATACGTCTCCAACGTATCTATAATTTTTATTGTTCCATGTTATTATATTACCCATTTTGGATGTTTATGGGCTCTATTTTACACATTTATATCATTTTTGGGACTAACCTACTAACCGGAGGCCCAACCCATATTGCTGTTTTTTTGCCTATTTCAGTATTTCGAAGAAAAGGAATATCAAATGGAGTCCAAACAGAATGAAACCTTCAGAGCGTGATTTTTGGAACGAACGTGATCCAGAGGACTTGGAGTGCAAGTCAAGAAGCAGCCGAGGCTCCCACGAGATAGGAGGCCGCGCCCCCCTTGTAGGGCGCGCCCCCTGTCTCGTGGGCCCCTTGGGCGGCCACCGACGTACTTCTTCCTCCTATATATACCTACGTACCCCGAAAACATCCAGGGGCACCACGAAACACAATTTCCACCACTGTAACCTTCTGTATCCGTGAGATCCCATCTTGTAGCCTTCGCCGGCACTCTGCCGGAGGGGGAATCTACCATGGAGGGCTTCTACATCAGCATCCTTGCCCCTCCGATGAGTTGTGATTAGTTTACCATAGACCTACGGGTCCATAGTTATTAGCTAGATGGCTTCTTCTCTCTTTTTGGATCTCAATACAATGTTTCCCCCTCTCTTGTGGAGATCTATTCGATGTAACTCTTTTTGCGGTGTGTTTGTCGAGATCCGATGAATTGTGGGTTTATGATCAAGTTTATCTATGAGAAATATTTGAATCTTCTCTGAATTATTTTATGTATGATTGAGTTATCTTTGCAAGTCTCTTCGAATTATCAGTTTGGTTTGGCCTACTAGATTGATCTTTCTTGCCATGGGAGAAGTGCTTAGCTTTGGGTTCAATCTTGCGGTGTCCTTACCCAGTGATAGAAGGGTTGCAAGGCACGTATTGTATTGTTGCCATCGAGGATAAAAGATGGGGTTTATATCATATTGCATGAGTTTATCCCTCTACATCATGTCATCTTTCTTAAAGCGTTACTCCGGTCTTTATGAACTTAATACTCTAGATGCATGCTGGATAGCGGTCGATGTGTGGAGTAATTGTAGTAGATGCAGGCAGGAGTCGGTCTACTTGTCACGGACGTGATGCCTATATACATGATCATGCCTAGATAATCTCATAATTATTCGCTTTTCTATCAATTGCTCGATAGTAATTTGTTCACCCACCGTAATACTTATGCTATCTTGAGAGTAGCCACTAGTGAAACCTATGGCCCCCGGGTCTATCTTTTATCATATAAGCTTTCAATCTACTTTTATTTGCATCTTTACTTTTCCAATCTATATTATAAAATATCAAAAATATATTTATCTTATCATATTATCTCTATCAGATCTCACTTTCGCAAGTGGCCGTGAAGGGATTGACAGCCACTTTATTGCGTTGGTTGCGAGTTCTTGTTTGTTTGTGTAGGTTTGTGGGACTTCTGAGGAGCCTCCTACTGGATTGATACCTTAGTTCTCAAAAACTGAGGGAAATACTTACGCTACTATTGCTGCATCACCCTTTCCTCTTCAAGGAAAACCAACGCAAGCTCACACTACAAGAAATATGTCAACTTATGACCTTCTGTCAGTGACCCTCGAAGAATTGGTCATAAATCTATGACCATTTTAGACCAATTGGTCAAAAGCTGTTCAGGGGGCTCCAAACCCTGAACCATTGCGACCATTTTGGTCAGAAAGGTCGTAATTTCCTTACACGAAATGGTTACAAAGCAAACAGTGCTAGTCCGCTGCCTTATTTCTAGTGATCATGACCAATATAGATGGTCATAGCCTTGTAGATTGTGGTGGGTTGTGATGACTAGGCGCCATCTCATCAGTTTTGCCTATGTGTCATGTCCATGTGGCAGTTTTTGCCCTAGGTTGTGAAGCAACCTATATTTCTATCATTCCCAAAATTCCCAAAAAAATCTCATAAATTCTTTGGGTCATATCTTCATCAAATATGTAAAAATCCCTCCTTGCCTAGTTCAAAACTAATTCAACAATATTCATTTTCCTATTATGTTCACAACAACACTTTATGAAGGAAGTGCTATTTATATATTCTTGATTGCCCTAGGAATTTTTGGGCACTCTTTCCTATCCAAATCATTACCGCATGACAAAATTCAGCTCCATTTGCCTAGCAAATCTTCCTCGGCAAATTTCCAAAGTTTTTGTCCACCTAGAAGCATTGTGAAGGAAGTACCTTTTTTATATCTCTAAATGACATGAAATTTATACAGTTTCCTTCATATGCCCAAATTATCACCCTCCTCCAAATTGCAGCTCAGTCAAATCATCTATGTGAGCCCAGGTTCAATTTATATTTTATGGCCAAATTGGCACGTTGCAAAGAAGTGTTATATAGACCCCTCCTATTACCCTCAAACTTTTCGGGCACTCTTCCATACCCAAATCATTGCCACATGATAATATTCAGCTCAATTTTCCTAGTAAATCTTTCTCGGGAAATTTCCAAAGTTTCTACCTCGAGAGAAGCTTTGTGAAGTAAGTACTAGCTAGGCTTACCCAAATGATCTGAAAATTGACCAGCGCATGACCATACCTAAGTAACTTACCTACACCAATTTTGAGCTCATTTCATTCATCCAATCTCTCTCACTAGTTTTCCCAAGTTTTTGTCCATAGAAGAGCATTGTGAAGGAAGTACCACTTTGGCATGTCCAAATGGTATCAATTTTTTACAATGCTTTCCTATGCCCAAATAACCATCCTCCACAAAATTTCAGCTCAATCCATTCATTATTTTGAGCCCAGCTTCAACATTCATTTTTTTGTCCAGCGTGGTACTTTGCAAAGCAAGTACCACCTAGGATCCTCCTTTTGATCTAAAAATTTGTGGAGACATTCTCCTTAGTAGATGATCATCCTCAGCCAAAACTCACGCCCATTGGCCTTGTGCATTTTCCGTACTGCTAATCAAACACTTGGCTGCTAATTCATGTTTGAGCATCGATCGGTCTCCTCGTGAGAATCTCATGTTGTAATTTTCTTCCTAGCACCAACCTGGGGAGTGCCCAACCCACTAGACATGCCTAGGCCGCCCAGAACACATGGCAACATTACGGTCACGCGGTGACCACGCGACGGGCATGCGAGTTTACGCGCTCTAGAGTTGAGGCCCTCGGCCACCGCCCAAACCTCGATGTATCGCCACCAAACCATGTATTTATGATTAAATAGGTCCTTGTGTAACTAGAAATGATTTTTGGAAAAAATAAATAGCAAACTATGAGGCAGCTGCAGTTCAAATTTGACCCGCTTCCAGCTGAATCGGCGGAAATTTGTCTTTTTCACGAGAGGTGGATCAAATTTTTTTACACCCAACCATTTTGTCAATTGTGCATTAAATATGGCCTAGTATTTTATAAAAATGATTTGGTCCAATTTTGCAACAATTATTTGGTAGTTCCTTCACAAAAAAACCTCCTTTCGGGCACTCAAAAAATGGAAAATGGTTTTTTCGTCCAACGAAAATGAAAACTTCCGTAGGCAACATTGTTTGCCATTCCAATATGCACCCTTGTGCACAATATGAGATCATTTGAACAAACTATGCCATGAATGTGGCCATAAGATTGATCATTTGGCTTGAAAGCAATGAATCTTCACACATGATAGCTCATTTTTGAGAACACTTTTTTAAAATAATTGTTGTATGACAAGTCTGTTATTTTTCATGGGAACTTGGCCACATATAAGGACACAATGCGAAGGTTTCCCAATTTTTTCATTTTTTTTGAATTTTTTATGCCCGTTTCAAAATGCGATCAAAACGGCGGGAATGACCGTTCCTAACTAGTGGTTGAATCTTGGAATTTTCTTGGTGTTTCTCTGATTAAATAGATACTTATGTACCTAGAAATGATTTTTGGAAAAAATAAATAGAAAACTATGAGGCAGATGTAGTTCAAATTTGACCCGCTTCCAACTGAATTGGCGGAAATTTGTCTTTTTCACGAGAGGTGGATCAAAACTTTTTACACCCAACAACTTTGTCAATTGTGCATTAAATATGGCCTAGTATTTTAGAAAATGATTTGGTCTAATTTTGCAACAATTATTTGGGAGGTCCTTCACAAAAAACCTCCTTTTAGGCATTCGAAAAATGGCAAATGGGTTTTTGGTCCAAAGAAAATGAAAACTTCCTTAGGCAACATTGTTTGCCATTCCAAAATGCACCCTTGTGCACAATATGTGATCATTTGAACAAACTATGCCATGAATGCGGCCATAAGATTGAACATTTAGCTTGAAAGCCATTGATCTCCACATGTGATAACTCGTTTATGAGAACACTTTTTTAAAATAATTGTCGTATTACAAGTTTGTTATTTTTCCTAGGAACTTGGCCACATATAATGACACAATGCGAAGTTTTCCCAACTTTTTTGATTTTTTTTGAATTTTTTATGCCCGTTTCAAAATGCGGTCAAAACGGCGGGAATGACCGTTCGTAGCTAGTGGTTGAATCTTGGAATTTTTTTGGAGTTTCTCTGATTAAATAGGTACTTATGTACCTAGAAATGATTTTTGGAAAACATAAACAGAAAATTATGAGGCACCTGCAGTTCAAATTTGACCCGCTTCCAACTGAATCGGCGGGAATTTGTCTTTTTCACCAGAGGTGGATCAAAACTTTTGACACCCAATCATTTTGTCAATTGTGCATTAAATATGGCCTAGTATTTTAGAAAAATGATTTGGTCCAATTTTGCAAAAAATATATGGTAGGTCCTTCACAAAAATAACTCAATTCGGGCACTCGAAAATTGAAAAATGGTTCTTTTGCAAAGAAAATGAAAGCTCTATTTGAAAACATTGTTTGCCATTTCAAGATGCACACCACACTTATGCAAAATACGAGATCATTTTGATATGCCATTGTTATGTTTTTTTATAAGAAATCAAAGTTTTGGGTCCAAAATTTTGAGATTCAAGCGCGAGATAGCTGGCCAATCAGACGCGAGGAACTGCCTTCACGCGGATCACCAAATTGGACGCAGTCTGAGTCGTCCATTGCACACCCATCCAGCGGTGGAGCTTGTGCCGAGAAAAAAACCCTAACCCACGCACCCACCCATCCTCCCCTCGATCCCAGATCCGATCAGCCCACTCACCCTCCCCCTCCCCTCGATCCCTAGATCCCACCTCCTCGCCGCCGCCGACTACTGCTCACCGTCCTGCCCCTCCTCCCTGCAGAGGCGCGGTGCTCCGATGATGGCGTGGGCGGAGGATGAGGCCATCAGCCCCACGTCGCCTCGGCAGGGCTACACATCTCGGAGCAGATCGGCCGCAACGCCGCCACGCAGCCCGACCTTGAGGAGGCGCTCGAGGCCTCGCGCTACGCCTCCCACCCCTACTCCTAGCACCCCGCGAAGCTGCACGAGCCCCTCTCCATCTCTCTCTCCTTCCTGGAGATGAGAGAGGCTTGGCTGCTCCTTGTAGGTTGGTGGTGAGGAGCTAGGGGGCCGAGAAGTCAGCCGCCAATGGGAAGAAGGGCAAGGCCAGCAAGGTTAGCCTCCTCCCCCTCCTCCTCTTCCACCTCGCCTTCACCATCCCCGCACGACACTCATGAGTTGTCGCTCCAGATCCACGGATCGCTAGTCAGGAGTTGCGCCCCTCTCAATCGTCGCCGTCGCTCTCTCTGATCAACTTCATCTGGGTTCTAGTGATTAAATTTAACCTGCAGAGTTCTTTGTTCGCAGACAAGCAGGGTTTCTTCCTGCTAGTAGCGATGTTGGAAAAGATCGGGTTGCCGCCCAATCCATCGATGCGAGGGGCGACCTGGGTGCTGGATGCCTCCAACTGCCAGGGCTGTGCCGCTCAGTTCTCCTTGTTTACACGGAAGGTAATCAATCTCGTGATCTCTGGCCTCGTGATGATGATGTGAAGCATAACGTACTCCTCTGCCATAATCCAACCGGGCACAATAATCCAGTTCGTACCAATTTCAGTTGCATTTCATGGGAATCCCCTTCACTTTTGGACCACTGTTTCATACTACTTGTAATATTCAAAGAAAGCCTACTCATTACTTGGATAAATTCTCGCCTCTACCTGTGTTGTCATGACTATGCAGAACCAAGAATTAGCAGTTTTAACAGGTTGAACTGTGGGCTTGCAAGGGGGTTAGATGAGGTGTTGACACACATCTCAGCCTATTAGTACTCGATCGGATCACATCCCCCAAAAAGTACAGAACCACTACATGCTGCAAGCTTCACGCCTTTTAGTTCCATGCACTGCGATTATGTCGAGGAGGATGAGGTCATTCCCATGAGCTTGTGCAGAGGGGGAAAACTAAGTTGGTGCACATTCTCACTGGAACGACCTCAATGTATGTCGACTGATAATATCTTTTAGTCCTAACAGCGAAAGTTAATAATTGCTCTGTTTCATGCCTAATAAAAAAAGTTGTACTGCATGTTTGTTTTATGCTATCTGAATCTACATTCGCAAATCCAAAGCTTTAAACAGAAAATTCTTGTGTTGTTGCCGGTCTCTCATGAAGTTTGGATTTATTGGGTCTAAAAATACCTCTTGTTCTGTTTCAGTAATTTATATGGTTGGATTCACCGTTAGTGTTTGCATATTCGTCACTTGACAAAAACTTCACATTTCTTGTAATCTTATGGAGATGGTTGGACCAGGAGTTGTGTTAAACTTTTGTGTATTTAATATGTAGCATCATTGCCAAAGATGTGTATGGAGATGGTTAGTTGGCCAATGTATATGATTGTATTCACTTTGTAGAGCTGCTCCACAACTTTTCTTATGTTGCAGTATCTGTGTATTCACTCTGTTGCCACTGAACATTGCAATCATTCAATTATTCTACTCTATTTGTCTTGTCCACATTGAAATCCGAAGGTGCACATGCTTATATGGCTATCGAGTAAGAAAGAAAGAACATGGATATCGATCATACAAACTAGTGTATCGATAATGATTGATATCCATGATGAAACTGAATCTGTTGCTCTTCTTGTGCAAAAAAATTAGTGCTGCTAGTCAGAATGAAGTTGCATGTAGGCAGCTCTTGTTCTAGATTTCTCTGGACTATGATTGTAATGGATGGAATGAAACTTAAATCATGACGTCTTGTTTCTCGTTTGAACTGGTGCTACCATGAGTTTTGTTGTGATTTCTGTGTCCTGATCTGGTATGGGGTTCAAATTGCAGATTGGCAAGGCCGGTGGTGAGAAGTGGAAGTCCCAAGTGATGTTGTAAGTTGCCCATCTCCCCTCCCCCTCTCTGTTACTTCTCGATTCTGTGCTGGTCACTTCCTTCTTTCTTCAGTGTTTGCTCGGTGTCGTGATGACAATGTGATCGCACCTATGTTGGTTTACTTGTTTCCGTGTCAGTTTGGCTAGTGCTCCACCCAGTTTTTCAGTTAGATTTCAAATTCAGTCGCTATGCAATGGCTGATCTACTAACTGCGCTCAATTCGGTCGTATAAATCAAATATGATTACTGCTGGCTATGGAGGGGGATTTTTCTGGAGCAATCAGTCAGTAGGAGGGGCTATTTTCTGCTGCTTGTTTTTGCTTCAGTTGGGTACATGAATCTCTGGTTATAAGGATTTCAGAGCCACGACTTGTTCTGAATCTCTGGTTGTTTCATGATGCTAGTCCACACTTACAATATATTTTCCTAAGGTGATGCATGCATGATTAGTACCAGTGTGAGATGTCGATTCATGTATCTGTGTTTGGTGCAACATTCATGTATCCATACATTGGGATGTTGGGATACTTGGATTCCTATTTTGTCTCTTATAGCACCGAATGCTAGTCTTTGTTTTACTAAATTCATCAGATAGTTAACTCACTGTGAGATGTCCACTCTTGTTTTGTTAACAAACATGAACTGTTAAGTCATCTATTCCTGGCTGTTGCTTTTGTTCAGTATATATGTCTACTTTCTGATTTGTAAGCATAGGTGGTTATAGGTTGCTGTGATGAATATAAATATTAAAAAGTGCTCATGCATGGCGGTATACTAGAGCTAGTTGTACAGTTGTTTGCATATTTGAAAGATACATGACATGTTCCTATTGTACATCTGTTTGCATGTTCCTATTGCACTGATCATCACTATTGGTAAATGCTATTGCCTGATATAATAGAAGTATGAGCACTCAACCATTGTACAACTGTTTGCATATGTTTTTTTTATAAATGATGATTGTGAAAGATGTTCACATGTTAATTTTTGTTGACTAAATTCTCTTATGCGCTTGACTTGGCTTGACCCAGAACAGCAGCATCCTTGATGCGTATTGACCTTCACCTTGTTTTTTCTCTCGCAGGCTCGAAGGAGGCAGTATGCAAGGCACCTCCTGATGGATATTGCTTGCTGGCTTCTGCTTTTTGAATGCTTGTATTGCCGCAGCTTGTGCCGCCATTCCAAAAGTTATGTATTTGTGAACATAGGAGATAAGTTATTGATATGTGTTCGTCTGTCTAGTGTTATGCGAGATAAAGTTGTGTGAGAAAGTTTTCTATACTTGTGTTATTATTGTGGGAAAGAAGTACTATTACTATACTAATTTGAGAATATTGGTTGTAAATAAAAGAGGGCTTGGCCCACTATTGGATTGTAAAAAGGCCATGTCCATAATTTATATTGCACTCAATACTTGGGCTCTAAAAAGGCCATGGCCCAAACTATGTTGGACTTGTTTCTAAAAAGAGCAATATAACTTTCAGATTCTAAAAAGGTTGAGGCCCAAAAAAAATGGATTGTAAAAGACTGCATCTCAGAAAAAAAATCCTAATTGTTGGGCCAGGCCCATTTAGCCAATCAAAGCATAGAGAAAAAAAAGTTAAATGTGCTGAATTGTTGGGCTAGGCCCATGTAGAAAACCGAATTGGACCGGGCTGAATCTTATGCCATATCAGCTTGCCACGCTGGATGCCTACGTGGCCTGGGGAGGTTGCTAGTGACCAAAATGCCACAGTAGGAATATTTTGGTCGTAAACGTCTTCGACCATTCCAGAAGAAAGGTCGCTATAGTCAGTTTATGACGGCCAGCTTTTGACCTTCTGTTTTTGGTCACAAAAAGGTCGCAAATGGAAATTTGTGACCTTTCAGTGACCAATAGTGGTGGTCACAAGTTGACATATTTCTTGTAGTGTCAAGACGTAGCAGGGGCGAACCCCCTCCTCCTTCTCCTATTAGGCCTCCTTCCTTAGGTGGGGGGCGCCACCCTTGTGGGCTAGTGTGCTCCCCTCCTATGTCCCATGAGGCCCATTATTCCCCCGGGGGGTTCTAGTAACCCCCGGTACTCCGATATGTACCTAATACACTTTGGAACACTTCCGGTGTCCAAATACTATCATCCTATATATCAGTATTTACCTCTCGACCAATTTGAGACTCCTCGTCTATTGGGGAACATAGTAATTTCAAAAAAAAATCCTATATCACGCAAGGTGATGCATAGCAATGGGGGGAGAGTGTGTCCACATACCCTCGTAGACCGAAAGCGGAAGAGTTATGTAACACAGTTGATGTAGTCGAAATTCTTCGCAATCCAACCGATCAAGTACCGAACGCACGGCACCTCTGCAATCTGCACATGTTCAACTCGGTGATGTACCTTGAACTCTAGATCCAGTTCAGGCCGATGGTGAGTTCCGTCAGCACGACAGTGTGGTGACGGTGATGATGAAGTTACCAGCGCAAGGCTTCGCCTAAGCAGTATGACGATATGACCGAGGTGGAAAACTGTGGAGGGGGGCACCGCACACGGCTAAAAGATCGACTTGTGTGTCTATGGGGTGCCCCCTCCCCCGTATATAAAGGAGGAGAGGGGGGTTGGCCGGCCTCATGGGGCGTGCCCCAAGGGAGGAATCCTACTCCTACTAGGAGTAGGTTCCCCCTTTCCTAGTCCAACTAGAAGGGGAAGGAAGGAGGAAGAGGGAGAGAAGGAAAAGGGGGGACAACCCCCTCCCCTATTCAGATTGGGCTTGGGGGGCGCACCACACCTGGCCGCCTCCTCCTCTCTTCCACTAAAGCCCATGTAGGCCCATTAACCCTCTGGGGGGTTCCGGTAACCCCTCGGTACTCTGGTTTTATCCGAAACTTCTCCGGAACACTTCCGGTGTCCGAACATAGCCGTACAATATATCAATATTTATGTCTCAACCATTTCCAGACTCCTCATCATGTCCGTGATCACATCCGGGACTCCGAACAACCTTTGGTACATCATATCACATAAACTCATAATACCAATCGTCATCGAACGTTAAACGTGCGGACCCAACGGGTTCGAGAATTATGTAGACATGACCGAGAGACGTCTCTGTCAATAAACAATAGCGGAACCTGGATGATCATATTGGTTCCTACATATTCTACGAAGATATTTATCGGTCAAACCGCATAACAACATACGTTGTTCCCTTTGTCATCAGAATGTTACTTCCACAAGATTCGATCGTCGGTATCATTTTACCTAGTTCAATATCGTTACCGGCAAGTCTCATTACTCGTTCCGTAATGCTTCATCCCATAACTAACTCATTAGTCACATGGCTTGCAAGGCTTATAGTAATGAGCATTATCAAGAGGGCCCAGAGATACCTCTCCGAAACACGGAGTGACAAATACTAATATCGATTTATGCCAACCCAACAAACACCTTCAAAGACACCTTTAGATCACCTTTATAATCACCAATTTACGTTGTGACGTTTGGTAGCACACAAAGTGTTCCTTCGGTATTCGGGAGTTGCATAATCTCATAGTCTGAGGAACTTGTATAAGTCACGAAGAAAGTAGTAGCAATGAAACTGACACGATCGTAATGCTAGCTAACGGATGGGTCATGTCCATCACATCATTCTCCTAACGATGTGATCCGGTTCATTAAATGACAACACATGTCTATGGTTAGGAAACATAACCATCTTTGATTAACGAGCTAGTCAAGTAGAGGCATACTAGGGACTATATGTTTTGTCTATGTATTCACACATGTACTAAGTTTCCGGTTAATACAATTATAACATGAATAATAAACATTTATCATGAATTAAGGAAATAAATAATAACTTTATTATTGCCTCTAGGGCATATTTCCTTCAGTCTCCCACTTGCACTAGAGTCAATATCTATATTACATAGTAATGATTCTAACACCCATGGAGCTTTGGTGCTGATCATGTTTTGCTCGTGGAAGAGGCTTAGTCAACGTGTCTGCAACATTCAGATCCGTATGTATCTTGCAAATCTCTATGTCCCCTTCCGACACTTGATGACAGATGGAATTGAAGTGTCTCTTGATGTGCTTGGTTCTCTTGTGAAATCTGGATTCCTTTGCCAAGGCAATTGCACCAGTATTGTCACAAAAGATTTTCATTGGACCAGATGCACTAGGTATGACACCTAGATCAGATATGAACTCCTTCATCCAAACTCCTTCATTTGCTGCTTCCGAAGCAGCAATGTACTCCACTTCACACGTAGATCCCGCCACTGCGCTCTGCTTGGAACTACACCAACTGACAGCTCTTCCATTTAATAAAAATACGTATCTAGTTTGCGACTTAGAGTCATATGGATCAGTGTCCAAGCTTGCATTGACGTAACCGTTTACGATGAGCTCTTTTTCACCTCCATAAACGAGAAACATATCCTTAGTCCTTTTCAGGTATTTCAGGATGTTCTTGACCGCTGTCCAGTGCTCCACTCCGGGATTACTTTGGCCTCCCTGCTATGCTTATAGCAAGGCACACATCAGGTCTGGTACATAGCATTGCATACATGATAGAACCTATGGCTGAAGCATAGGGAATGACTTTCATTTTCTCTCTATCTTCTGCAGTGGCCGGGCATTGAGTCTGACTCAACTTCACACCTTGCAACACATGCAAGAACCCTTTCTTTGACTGATCCATTTTGAACTTCTTCAAAACTTTATCAAGGTATGTACTTTGTGAAAGTCCAATTAAGCGTCTTGATCTATCTCTATAGATCTTGATGCCAAATATGTAAGCAGCTTCTCCGAGGTCTTTCATAGAAAAACTCTTATTCAGGTATCCCTTTATGCTATCCAGAAATTCTATATCATTTCCAGTCAACAATATGTCATCCACATATAATATCAGAAATGCTACAGAGCTCCCACTCACTTTCTTGTAAATACAGGATTCTCCAAAAGTCTGTATAAAACCATATGCTTTGATCACACTATTAAAGCATTTATTCCAACTCCGAGAGGCTTGCACCAGTCCATAAATGGAACGCTGAAGCTTGCACACTTTGTTAGCACCATTTGGATCGACAAAACCTTCTGGTTGCATCATATACAACTCTTCTTCCAGAAATCCATTCGGGAATGCAATTTTGACATCCATTTGCCAAATTTGATAATCATAAAATGCAGCAATTGCTAACATGATTCGGAATGGACTTAAGCATCGCTACGGGTGAGAAAGTCTCATCGTAGTCAACTCCTTGAACTTGTCGAAAACCTTTCGCAACAAGTCAAGGTTTGTAAACAGTAACATTACCGTATGCGTCTTCTTCTTCTTAAAGATCCATGAGGGAGTCCTGGACTAGGGGGTGTTCGGACAGCCGGACTATCATCGTCAGCCGGACTCCAAGACTATGAAGATACAAGATTGAAGACTTCGTCCCGTGTCCGGATGGGACTTTACTTGGCATGGAAGGCAAGCTTGGCGATATGGATATGTAGATCTCCTACCATTGTAACCGACTCTGTGTAACCCTACCCTCTCCGGTGTCTATATAAACCGGAGGGTTTTAGTCCGTAGGACACAACCATTACAACAATCATACCATAGGCTAGCTTCTAGGGTTTAACCTCCTTGATCTCGTGGTAGATCCACTCTTGTACTACCCATGTCATCAATATCAATCAAGCAGGAGTAGGGTTTTACCTCCATCGAGAGGGCCCGAACCTGGGTAAAAACATCGTGCCCCTTGTCTCCTGTTACCATCCGCCTAGACGCACAGTTCGGGACCCCCTACCCGAGATCCGCCGGTTTTGACACCGACATTGGTGCTTTCATTGAGAGTTCCTCTGTGTCGTCACCGATAGGCTTGATGGCTTCTTCAATCAACAACAACGCAGTCCAGGGTGAGAATTTTCTCCCCGGACAGATCTTCGTGTTCGGCGCCTTTGCACTGTAGGCTAATTGGCTTGGCCATCTGGAGCAGATCGAGAGCTATGCCCCTGGACATCAGGTCAGGTTTGGAAGCCTAAACTTCACGGCCGACATCCGCGGAGACTTGATCTTCGACGGATTCGAGCCACAGCTGAGCGTGCCGCACTGTCACGACGGGCATGATTTAGCTCTGCAGCCGGACAGTACCTTTGAGGCCGCACACGGATCCGCTCCGACCCATAGCTCGGAGCCGACCGTGCAGATCGAGGACATGTGGCTGGACACCGCCTCGGGAGCTGCAACATATACGGCGGTGGAGCCGAATACTGACCTTGTCCCTTATAAAGCTCGTGACTCCGAGGCGCCGGACTCCTTGCCGGACTCCGAACCTCCTGCGTCCCTGCCAATCGAATCCGATTGGGCGCCGCTCATGGAGTTCACCACCGCGGACATCTTTCAGCACTCACCCTTTGGTGACATCCTAAATTCGCTAAAGCATCTCTCGTTATCAGGAGAACCCTGGCCGGACTACGGTCAGGATGGTTGGGATGCGAACGATGAAGAAATTCAAAGCCCACCCACCACCCACTTTGTAGCCACTATCGACGATCTAACTGACATGCTAAACTACGACTCCGAAGACATCGACGGAATGGACGACGATGCTGGAGACGATCAAGAACCAGTGCCTACAGGGCATTGGAAGACCACCTCGTCATACGACATATACATGGTGGACACCCCAAAGGATGGGGACGGCGAAGAAGCAGCAGAGGCAGATTCTTCTAAGAAACAGCCCAAGCGCCGACGTCAGCGGCGCCGCTCTAAATCCCGCCATAGTAAGAATGGAGATTCCGGCACCAGAGATAATAACACCCCAGAGAGTGCCGAAGACAACCCCCTCCAGCAAGATTCAGCACAGGAGGACGGGGAAGCCAGCCCTCGAGAGAGAGCGGCAGACGAGGATGATGAAAACTACATGCCTCCCTCCGGAGACGAGGCAAGCCTCAACGACGACGAATTCGTCGTGCCAGAGGATCCTGTCGAACAAGAGCGTTTTAAACGTAGGCTTATAGCCACGGCAAATAGCCTAAAGAAAAATCAGCAACAACTTCAAGCTGATCAAGAACTGCTGGCCGACAGATGGACCGAGGTCCTCGCGGCTGAAGAGTATGAACTTAACCGCCCCTCCAAGAGCTACCCAAAACGCAAGTTGCTCCCCCGACTAGAGGAGGAAGCATACAAACCTTCATCACCAGTGCATAATACGACAAATCGACCACCACATGGACGCGACAGAGAGGCATCTAGGCCCTCCATCAGGACCGTACCCCGGCACCGCTCGAAAAGTACGAAGCCACGAGGGAATGCGCTGGACTTGCAGGATATATTGGAGGACAAGGCAAGACAATCAAGATCTATCTACGGATCACGTGGGCGCCCCACGACCCACGACGACTACCGTCGCGCTGGATACAGCAACTCCGGCCGGGCCGAACACAGCAGACAACGCTCTCTTGAGCTACGTCGTGATATTGCTCAATATAGAGGCGCCGCACACCCACTATGCTTCACTGACGAAGTAATGGATCATCAAATCCCTGAAGGGTTTAAACCCGTAAACATTGAATCCTATGATGGCACAACAGACCCCGCGGTTTGGATCAAAGATTATCTCCTTCATATCCATATGGCCCGCGGCGACGATCTCCATGCCATCAAGTATCTCCCACTCAAGCTTAAAGGACCAGCTCGGCATTGGCTTAACAGCTTGCCCGCAGTTGGGTGTTGGGAGGACCTGGAAGCCGCATTCCTCGACAACTTCCAGGGCACATATGTGCGACCACCAAACGCCGATGACCTAAGCCACATAATTCAGCAGCCAGACGAATCGGCCAGACAGTTCTGGACACAGTTCTTAACAAAGAAAAATCAAATCGTCGACTGTCCGGATGCAGAGGCCCTCGCAGCCTTCAAACATAACATCCGCGACGAGTGCCTGGCCCGGCACCTAGGACAGGAAAAGCCGAAATCCATGGCAGCCCTCACATCACTCATGACCCGCTTCTATGCGGGAGAGGACAACTGGTTAGCTCGCAGCAACAACCTTAGCAAAAATGCTGGCAGTCCGGATACTAAGGACCACAATGGCAGGTCGCGTCGAAACAAAAACAAACGCCGCATTAACGGCGATAACAATGAGGACACGGCAGTCAACGCCGGATTCAGAGGCTCTAAACCCGGTCAGCGGAAGAAGCCATTCAAAAGAACTATTCCGGGTCCGTCCAATTTGGACCGAATACTCGACCGCTCTTGCCAAATACATGGCACCCCCGAAAAGCTAGCTAATCACACCAACAGAGATTGTTGGGTATTCAAGCAGGCAGGCAAGTTAATTGCCGAAAACAATGACAAGGGGCTGCACAGCGACGACGAGGAAGAGACTCAGCCGCCGAACAGTAGAGGACAGAAGGGTTTCCCCCCACAAGTGCGGATGGTAAACATGATATACGCAACACATATACCCAAGAGGGAGCGGAAACGTGCACTTAGGGACGTATACGCGGTGGAGCCAGTCACCCCGAAGTTCAATCCATGGTCCTCTTGCCCGATCACTTTCGATCGAAGGGACCACCCTACTAGTACCCGTCATGGTGGGTTCGCCGCATTGGTCTTAGACCCAATCGTCGATGGATTTCACCTCACTAGAGTCTTGATGGACGGCGACAGCAGCCTGAACCTGCTTTATCAGGATACAGTGCGCAAGATGGGCATAGACCCCTCAAGGATTAAACCTACAAAGACGACCTTTAAAGGCGTCATACCAGGTGTTGAGGCCAATTGTACACGCTCAGTCACACTAGAAGTGGTCTTCGGATCCCCGGATAACTTCCGAAGCGAGGAATTAATCTTCGACATAGTCCCGTTCCGCAGTGGCTATCACGCCCTGCTCGGACGAACCGCGTTTGCAAAGTTCAACGCGGTGCCGCATTATGCATACCTTAAGCTCAAGATGCCAGGCCCTCATGGAGTCATTACGGTCAATGGAAACACTGAACGATCCCTCCGAACGGAGGAACACACAGCGGCTCTCGCGGCAGAAGTACAGAGCAGCCTTTTAAGGCAATTTTCGAGTCCGGCCGTTAAACGACCGGACATGGCCAAACGCGCCCGGAGTAACATCAATCAAGACCACCTGGCACGTTCCGAGCATGCGTAGCAATGCGGCCCCAACCCCAGCCCTCGCATGATTGCAAGACCAGCTCTTCGCGTACATCACTATGCTCTGGAGGTACCATGGGCATAGGGGGAGGGGCACGACCACGACAGGCCCAGAGTGTGGCTTAACCACACCAGGGGCTCCCAAGTGTGTCACTTTTTCTTTTTTTATTTTTTCCACAGGACTCCGTTCACCAGAGGCCCTGTCAGGCAGTAGATCTGCCGAACTCACGATGCAACAGCCAGGGAGGGACAAAGGCTACGACGAACACTCAGGTGGTCTCAATTATGAGCATTAAATTTGTTAAATACACCAGTCCGCAGAACCACCGATGGAGGGGGACATGTTAAATTAGTCCAATCCCTTGCTTACCGCACTATTTGTATTGTTCTGCACTCATAGCAGAATTCCTTGAATAAACAATGCATCACTTTTTGCTTATAATTGCATTTCTTTTCTTATATATGTTCGTTAATGACATCTCGCACCCGTACATTTTGGTACGGCCGAATACACCAGGGGCTTATGTTCCCCGTATTATGGTGTGATAAGTCCGAACACTTTCACAAGTGCAGCACCCCGAACTTATAGCATTATATGCATCGGCTCCGAATCATGTCTTGGGTCAATAGTTGGGTTTGCCCGGCTCCCATGTTTTGGTACCTTACGTTCCGTTCTGTCGGCTAAGGTAGCACTGGGAGAACCACTGCGATTGCGCCCCGGTTGAGCTGGGCGAGCGCCTCAGTGGAGAAAGCTAAAACTGACTGTCATGATAAGGCAAGAGACCGGTCGCTGTTCGAGAGGTCTTTTTCGAGTCCTTAAAGACTTATGCCGCTTCGAGCGAGGAACCGGCTGTGTCCGGCCCAGGCGTGGATAGCGCCCCGAACTCGGTCTTCCGAATAATAGGGTCTTCGTCGAAATTTAAAATTATAAAATTCTATGGCTAAGTGAGAGTGTTCAAGCATTATAAGTCCGGTTGCCTTGTTCGTTGTGTTGAGCGCCTCCCTAAATGGACCCAAAAATGGGAACAAGAGTGCTCAAGTTTATCCCGAACACCGCAGCACTCGTGGCATGGGGGCTGAAGCCGACGACTTGCCATCTCTCAGATTTTATAAACGGCCGCACAGAAGGTAATATTTTAAATCAATAAGCGTTGCTTAGCGCATATGAACAAAGTTTTCAGCGCACAGGATAACACATTGCGAGTTTACTCAATAATTACATCTCTGGGGCACTCATCCGCAATCTTGCGGGCACCCTTCAGGACAGCCTTATAGTACATCTCGGGCGTACGGTACTCCTTGCCCGTTGGCGGCGCGTCAGTGATAAGCCTCTCCGCATCCTGCCTGCCCCAATGCACCTTTGCGCGGGCAAGGGCCCGACGGGCACCTTCAATGCAGGCGAAGCGCTTGATGACTTCCACCCAGGGGCACGCATCCACCAGCCGCCGCACGAGGCCGAAGTAGCTCCCAGGCATGGCCTCTCCAGGCCACAGCCGGACTATGAGGCCCTTCATGGCCTGCTCAGCTACCTTGTGGAGTTCGACCAGCTGTTTCAGCTGGTCGCTAGGGGGCACCGAATGTCCGGCCTCAACATACTGAGACCAGAAGACCTTCTCCATTGAGCTCCCCTCCTCGGCTCGATAGAATGCGGCGACATCAGACACGCTGCAAGGGAGATCTGCAAACGCCCCTGGAGAGCTCCGAATTCGGGTAAGTAACAGGTAATTTACATTAACATGCTTGCTCTGCATGAAAAATGCCTTACCCGCCGCTATTTTCTTCACATCCTCAACCTCCTGGAGGGCCTTACGGGCCTCGGCCTTAGCGGCTTTGGCACTTTCAAGAGCCGAGGCAAGCTCGGACTCTCGAGTCTTCGAGTCGCGCTCCAAACTCTCATGCTTTTCCATGAGAGCCTGGAGCTCCTGCCGCACCTCCGCCACCCGCGCCTCCTGCTTCTCTCGCTCCGCTCGTTCCGCGGCCGCATTGCGTTCGGCCGCAGACACGACCTCCTTCAGGGTCGCCACCTCGTTTGTGGCCCCTGCAGTACCCACGTTATCCTTGTTATTTCTATTGCAACCAAAATCCTTTTCTGTAAGGTACAAACTTAAAAGTGGTGTTACTCACCTTCTTTGTCCTCGAGCTGCCTCTTGGCAAGGTCGAGCTCTTGCTCGGACCACTCGAGGTCCTGCTTCAAAGCACCGACCTCCGCAGTCAGTGCGGCAGAGGTCAGCAGCGCAGCCTGCAAACCCATATTGACATAATTTTAGCACTCCTGCATATATCTTTTTTAGATCCTCAGTCCGGTTTTTTCCGAACACCGAACCGAGCATCAGGGGCTACTGTCTATGCGGTATTACATTACATATTTTAAACTTCTTATCTCAAAGCCCGTTAGAAGGCTACTGCAGGCTTCGGTCAGCCCGCTCTTGGCGAGCTGAACCTTCTGAATCACCGCACTCATGATACACTACTAGAAAAACTAGCATTAACGATGATGTCCCGTAAACACTTGGTCGTTAAACATTAGTATTAGTTGAGTCCCCGCAGGTAAAATCAGCCTCTGCCTAATAGCTACCCAGTAGCACACGCATATCCAATATTTGGTGCTCGATTAAAAAGTAAATCGGACTTCCATTGGATAACCCTCCGTAACTGCCAGTTTTTTAATCCATTATTATAGGATCCCGTTCATCTCCCTACGCAGCTTTCTTCTCTCCTTCCTTCTTACCTCCAGATCGCATCTCCCTTCTCTTCTCCTATGGCTATCCGCGCTGAAGCCTACACCTCGCCGGTCGCCTTGACCCTGGCGCGTCCGCGCTGCTGCCTGCAAGTAGGCGGCCGCCTCGACCCCGTCGCGTCCGCACTGCCGCCTGCACCTCACCGGTCGCGTCGACCCATCCACGCTGCTGCCTACAAGTCGCCGGTCGCCTCGACACATGGCGTCCGCGCTGCAGCCTGCACCTTGCCGGTCGCCTCCACCCCTACGCGTCCGCGCTACTGCCTGCAAGTCGCCGGTCGCCTCGACCCCATCACGTCTGCACTGCTGCCTGCACATGGCCGGTTGCCTGGCCCCAGTGCGCCCGAGCTACCGCCTGCATATCTCCATTCGCCAACGCTACATTGGTTGGTTTCCTCCTTCCCCTGTTTTTGTTGTTGTTGTGGGTCCTTCCTGTACGCAGAACAGTGGGGTGGGTATACTTTAAGAAGGGGATCATGATAATACAGTAGTACGATATTATAACATAGAGAGATAGATGAGCTGCAAAATTTAGGTGTAAGGCACTAAGACGTGTGACATTATTCTGTTGCAAATGGATTGACGTAGTTAACAAAGAGCATGGATGAAGAAAGACAACAAGCACGAAATTGTTAGTCTTAACCTGCAGTGTTTATTTCGAACAGATGAGCTTTCATTCTGGCTAGTCAAGTTTTCGAACAGATAAGGACAATCTTTTTAAGGGATGTCACACAGTTGTGCAAAATCCATCACGTCATGCCTATAATGTACCACACGGACATTCTGATAATGTACAACCAAAGACGACTTGCTTCAAAATTTGGTTCTGTACTTATGCAAATTTTAATCTCTAGTAAGAGAACAACATGATGCCACTAGTTTATGTAAGCCTTAATCTGTAGTTATCCATATGCTTCCTATTTCAGCTGTTACCTTATTCATAAACAGTGACACAAGAAGTCTTGTACTTACGTTTTCTTAGCGTTCAGTACATCAAACATTCACTTATTTAATTTAATTTTACTTCGCACAGACTCTCCACACACTTCAAACTAACACTCTAGATTATCACAATGAGGCTCATATGCGAGAAGAGCAACTATGAAAAAAAATATGAGTTAGCTACAAAAGGTACTACACAAACCTAAAAATATCATTCAAGATATAACGTGGTTGCTAGCTTTCCTAGATACAAATGATGCGCCGACAAATACTCTTGTTCAGTGCAAATTGGGATGCAGATGATTCCGAAAGTGAGTTTCTAACTAGTTTGTACTGTATGGAGAATTCGTTTCTACATTTAATTGTTTTCAAGTTACTCACAATATATTGTAGCTATGAAAGATGAAGTTGATGCTAACAATGACAGTGACATAGGAAATGATATGGGTGAATTTGATGCTATGTAAAAATGTCATTTTTTTCCTAGCAAGTGAAACTTGTACTTGAAGAAAAGTCCAACGGCGTGGTACAAGAAGTGTCAGAAATTAAGTGGCCTATGTTTGGTACATCTCTAAGTGATAGTTCTCATGAAAGCCAGCATGAACAAGTAAGTAGTTCTTATACATATATTTTATATGCCATGCGTTCTGTCGATTTATTTACATGGATTGACTTTCATAAAGTACTCAACGTTTTGAAGGACTGATGGTCCATCGTAAATATTTAGAAGCATTCGAAGGAATTGTAACCGCCAATGAAGAATGATATCCATTCAAGCAACACGATGGTGTCCCTCGATTGAAGATTAGTAAATATTATCTTTTCTAGTTTCTCGTTTTCCAGTTAGACATGAGAAAGTACATTGGTCATATAAGCAATGCTTTCGACTCAGATATTGTATATTTTAATTCCAGAATCGCATGTCAGAATTTTGTTAATTTACCTGATTTCTATTAAGAAAGTGGTTATCTTTCAATTCATATTCTTATGTTTCTATGTTAATGTTGATGTTACTATTAAAATGTGGAAAGATTCATAAAGTGATCACTGAACGAAAAGTTATTACTGAATATAAGTTATTCGAAGGATATCATAATAGTGAAGAGAGTGGCGGTTGATACTATAAAGAGGTTGTTAAGGATACTTTGGTAACCATAGGAATATTATTAGCGATGAAAAATGTGGTCGTTAATACTGAGTGTGGTCGTTATTGCCACGGGATTGACGACAACACACTACCCCGTCGTTACATTAGTAACGACCACAAGATGTGGTCGTTATACTTTTAACGAGGGAGCCTATTACCACCAGCAAATTGTGGTCGTTAATGACCATTAGCAACCACAATCCACCACATACATCGTTGTTAAAAACCGTTTTCCTAGTAGTGATAGTGCGGTGTTCTTCCTCGATGGAAGTGCCGTTAAGCGCCTCCAACAAGTTGTCCGGCGCCTCCGGTTGGACAGAGGCTGCCGGCGTCACGGTCTTGCCATTCTTATGAAGGGGCCGCCTGCCGGACTCCGGAACCACTGCGGGTTCCGGCATGGAGTCCGGCGCAAAGTCCGGGAGACTGCCTCGCGGCACCTCCGGAGCCTCCTCCTGATGGGTCCCCTTCTGGGATCCCACCTCGGTGTCGTCAGCACAAGGGGTGGAGGCGGTCGGAATGGAATCCACGTCCGACGGAGCCAAGGACCCGCTCGACGAAGCGGGAAGATCATCATCGGCCGGACTACAGGTAGTGTGCGGCATTATAAGGACACTATGTGAGATAAAGGAGAAATTATAAACCATACAGGAATCCGGATACTTACGATCTTGCCGGAGGCCTGGCCCTTGAGGGCCACTCTTCGTCGCCAACGTTGGCGTTGGCGGAGCTGTCCGGGGGAAGAGTCCTTCCCCTCTTGGACCCTTCGGCCTCCCCCGTTGGGGAGGCCTTCCTCTTCCTCTCTCCCTCCACCGGGAGAGAGTCCTCTTTCTCCTCCTCGTCTTCGGGGGAGGAGTCCGCCTTGGAGCCATCGGACGATGAGTCCGATATCACCTGGCGCCGGGAACTTCTTCGAGTTCCCATGGCCTTCTTCTTGGCCTTCTTCTCCGGCACCACATAGAGTGCCGGGACTAGCAGCCCCGTTAAACGGGCGTCCGCTGGGTCTTCGGGAAGGGGAGCCGGACAGTCTACCTGCCCGGACGTCCTCTGCCAGTCCTGTCAAAGGCATTGGGAGTTTTAGATCCCACATAGAATTAAACTATGAAAGAAAATAACTGTCCCATAGAGGATAAGAAAGCTTACCTCGCCGGCCGGGCGCTTGGTGCTGAATCCGCAATCTTCAGTCGCGGACGCGGGGGCTTCTCCGCCCTTGAACAGCACCCTCCAGGCAGCTTCATACGTTGTGTCGAAGAGCCCGCTGAGGGTCTGGTGCTGAGCCGGATCGAACTCCCACACATTAAAGGCCCGCTGTTGGAAGGGGAGAATCCGGCGGACGAGCATGACCTGGATCACATTGACAAGCCTAAGCTTCTTGTTCACCAATGTCTGGAGACAGGACTGAAGTCCTGTCAGCTCCTCCGAGCTGCCCCATAGCAAGCCCTTCTCTTTCCAGGAGGTGAGCTGCATGGGGATACCAGATCTGAACTCGGGGGCCGCTGCCCATTTAGGGTCACGCGGCTCAGTGATGTAGAACCACCCCGATTGCCATCCCTTGATGGACTCCACGAAGGCCCCCTTGAGCCAGGTGACGTTGGGCATTTTGCCCACCATGGCGCCTCCGCACTCCGCTTGAGCGCCCTTCACCACCTTCGGCTTGACATTGAAGGTCTTGAGCCACAAGCCGAAGTGAGGCCGGATGCTGAGGAAGGCCTCGCACACGACGATAAACGCCGAGATGTTGAGGATGAAGTTCGGCGCCAGATCATGGAAATCCAGGCCGTAGTATTACATGAGCCCCCGGACGAAGGGATGAAGTGGGAAGCCCAGTCCGCGGAGGAAGTGGGGAAGGAATACGATCCTCTCATGGGGCCTGGGGGTGGGGATGAGCTGCCCCTCGTCGGGCAGCCGGTGCGCGATGTCGCTGGAAAGGTATCCGGCGCCGCGCAGCTTTTCGATGTGCTCCTCCTTAACGGAGGAGGCCAGCCACTTGCCTCCCGCTCCGGACATGACTGGAGAATGTCGAGACGAGATGTGCGGACTTGGGCGCTGGAGCTCGAGTGCGCGAAGATGGATAAGCAAAGGAGGAAGAAGGCGTAGGTAAAAAGGTGGATCCTTATCCCCTTATATATAGGTGGACGAAGACTATGCGTCCCCACCGGCCTGGTAAAACTCGCTTATCTCCCAAGCGCCACCATCAATGGCGCGGTTGGGTTACCCACATCTGTATTGATAGGGATCCCGGAATAAGGGGAACACAATCTCTGCTTCGACAAGACGTGCCAAGGAAACCGCTTCGCTAAACGCACTGAGGTGGTATAATAAAAAACGATTCAAGTAAAGCTTGGTAGTGGCGTGACGTCATGCCACAGAATACTTCAGCAGATTGAACTTGTGTATATATTATTCTCTCTACGGTGGAGTGTGGAATTTATTTTGCAGAGCCGGACACTATCCTGGTGTTCACAATCTTCTATGAATTATTCGGAGGAGGAACCTGCCTTGCAATGCCGAACAATATGCGCGCCGGACTCATCGTCATTGAAGCCTGGTTCAGGGGCTACTGAGGGAGTCCTGGACTAGGGGGTGTCTGGACAGCCGGACTATCATCGTCAGCCAGACTATCATCGTCAGCCGGACTCCAAGACTATGAAGATACAAGATTGAAGACTTTGTCCCGTGTCCGGATGGGACTTTCCTTGGCGTGGAAGGCAAGCTTGGCGATACGGATATGTAGATCTCCTACCATTGTAACCGACTCTGTGTAACCCTAGCCCTCTCCGGTGTCTATATAAACCGGAGGGTTTTAGTCCGTAGGACACAACCATTACAACAATCATACCATAGGCTAGCTTCTAGGGTTTAGCCTCCTTGATCTCGTGGTAGATCCACTCTTGTACTACCCATATCATCAATATAAATCAAGTAGGAGTAGGGTTTTACCTCCATCGAGAGGGCCCGAACCTGGGTAAAAACATCGTGCCCCTTGTCTCCTGTTACCATCCGCCTAGACACACAGTTCGGGACCCCCTACCCGAGATCCGCCGGTTTTGACACCGACAATCCATTTATTTTCTATGGCTTGCCGATCATCGAGGAAGTCCACCAAAGTCCACACTTTGCTCTCATACATGGATCCCATCTTAGATTTCATGGACTCAAGCCATTTCGCGGAATCTGGGATCATCATTGCTTCCTCATAGTTCATAGGTTCATCATGGTCTAGTAACATGACTTCCAGAACTGGATTAGCATACCACTCTGGTGCAGATCTTACTCTGGAAGACATACGAGGTTTGGTAGTAACTTGATCTGAAGTTTCATGATCATCATCATTAACTTCCTCACTAATTGGTGTAGGAATTACTGGAACTGATTTCTGTGATGAACTACTTTCCAATAAGGGAGAAGGTACAATTACCTCATCAAGTTCTACTTTCCTCCCGCTCACTTCTTTTGAGAGAATCTCCTTCTGTAGAAAGGATCCATTTTTAGCAACAAAGATTTTGCCTTCGGATCTATGATAGAAGGTGTACCCAACAGTTTCCTTTGGGTATCCTATGAACACACACTTCTCCGATTTGAGTTTGAGCTTATCAGGTTGAAGCTTTTTCACATAAGCATCGCAAACCCAAACTTTAAGAAACGACAACTTTGGTTTCTTCCCAAACCACAGTTCATAACCCCAAAGAAACGACAACTTTGGTTTCACATAAGCATCGTCTCAATGGATTTTGATGGTGCCCTATTTAAAGTGAATGCAGCCGTCTCTAAAGCATAATCCCAAAATGATAGCGGTAAATTAGTAAGAGACATCATAGATTGCACCATATCTAATAAAGTACGGTTATGACGTTCGGACACACCATTTCGCTGTGGTGTTCCAGGTGGCGTTAATTGTGAAACTATCCCATGTTGTTTCAAATGAAGACCAAACTCGTAACTCAAATATTGTCCTCCATGATCAAATTGTAGAAACTTTATGTTCTTGTTACGATGATGTTCCACTTCACTCTGAAATTCTTTGAACTTTTCAAATGTATCAGACTTATGCTTCATTAAGTAGATATAACCATATCTGCTCAAATCATCTGTGAAGGTAAGAAAATAACGATACCCGCCATAAGCTTCAATACTCATTGGACCACATACATCGGTATATATTATTTCCAACAAGTCAGTAGCTCGTTCCATTGTTCCGGAGAACGAGTTTTAGTCATCTTGCCCATGTGGCATGGTTCGCAAGCACCAAGTGATTCATAATCAAGTGATTCTAAAAGTCCATCAGCATGGAGTTTCTTCATGCACTTTACATTGATATGACCCAAACGGCAGTGCCACAAATAAGTTGCACTATCATTATTAACTTTGCATCTTTTGTCTTCAATACTATGAATATGTGTATCATCACTATCGAGATTCAACAAAAATAGACCACTCAATAAGGGTGCATGACCATAAAAGATATTACTCATAAGAACCACCATTATTCTCTGATTTAAATGAATAACCGTCTTGCATTAAACAAGGTCCAGATATAATGTTCATGCTCAACGCTGGCACCAAATAACAATTAGTCAGGTCTAAAACTAATCCCGATGGTAGATGTAGAGGTAGTGTGCCGACGACGATCACATCGACCATGGAACCATTTCCCACGTGCATCGTCACCTTGTCCTTAGCCAATCTTCGTTTAATCCGTAGCCCCTGTTTCGAGTTGCAAATATGATCAACGGAACCAGTATCAAATACCCAGGCGCTACTACGAGCATTAGTAAGGTACACATCAATAACATGTATATCAAATATACCTTTCACTTTGCCATCCTTCTTATATGCCAAATACTCAAGGCAGTTCCGCTTCCAGTGACCAGTCCCTTTGCAGTAGAAGCACTCAGTTTCAGGCTTAGATCGAGACTTGGGTTTCTTCTCTTGAGCAGCAACCTTTTTGCCGTTCTTCTTGAAGTTCCCCTTCTTCCCTTTGCCCTTTTTCTTGAAACTAGTGGGCTTGTTGACCATCAACACTTGATGCTCATTTTTGATTTCCACCTCCGCAACCTTTAGCATCGTGAAGAGCTCGGGAATAGTCTTGTTCATCCCTTGCATATTATAGTTCATCATGAAGCCTTTATAGCTTGGTGGCAGTGATTGAAGAACTCTGTCAATGACACAATCAACTGGAAGATCATCTCCCAGCTAAGTGGTTATGGTACCCAGACATTCTAAGTATGTGTTCATTGACAGAACTATTCTCCTCCATTTTGCAGCTATAGAACTTGTTGGAGACTTCATATCTCTCAACTCAGGCATTTGCTTGAAATCCTATGACCATGAGATCATGCAACTCACTGACACTGGAGGAGTACCTTGTGTGTATCAAACGTCGCAACGTAACTGTGTGGCTATAAAGATGCTCTACAGGTATCTCCAATGGTGTCTGTTGAGTTGGCATGGATCAAGACTGGGATTTGTCACTCCGTATGACGGAGAGGTATCTCGGGGCTTGCTACGTCTTGAGCTTGCGTTGGTTTTCCTCGAAGAGGAGAGGATGATGCAGCAAAGTGTAGCGTAAGTATTTCCCTCAGTTTTGAGAACCAAGGTATCAATCCAGTAGGAGGCTCCTCAAAAGTCCCACGCACCTACACAAACAAACTGAGAACTCGCAACCAACGCAATAAAGGGGTTGTCAATCACTTCACGGCCACTTGCGAAAGTGAGATCTAATAAAGATAGTATGATAAGATACATATATTTTTGGTATTTTATAAGATAGATGCAAAAAGTAAAGATGCAACTAAAGGTAGATTGAAAGCAAATATGATAAGAGGTAGACCCGGGGGACATAGGTTTCACTAGAGGCTTCTCTCAAGATAGCATAATTATTATGGTGGGTGAACAAATTACTGTCGAGCAATTGATAGAAAAGTGCATAGTTATGAGATTATCTAGGCATGATCATGTATATAGGCATCACGTCCTTAACAAGTAGACCGACTCCTGCCTGCATCTACTACTATTACTCCACACATCGACCGACTCCTACCTGCATGTAGAGTATTAAGTTCATAAGAACAGAGTAAGGCATTAAGCAAGATGACATGATGTAGAGGGATAAACTCATGCAATATTATATAAACCCCATCTTGTTATCCTCGATGGCAACAATACAATACGTGTCTTGCAACCCTTTCTGTCACTGGGTAAGAACACCACAAGATTGAACCCAAAGCTAAGCACTTCTCCCATGGCAAGAAAGTCCAATCTAGCAGGCCAAACCAAACTGATAATTCGAAGAGACTTGCAAAGATAGCTCAATCATACATAAAAGAATTCAGAGAAGATTCAAATATTATTCATAGATAAACTTGATCATAAACCCACAATTCATCGGATCTCGACAAACAAACTGCAAAAAGAGTTTACATCGAATAGATCTCCACAAGAGAGGGGGAGAACATTGTATTGAGTTCCAAAAAGAGAGAAGAAGCCATCTAGCTAATAACTATGGACCTGTAGGTCTGTGGTAAACTACTCACAACTCATCGGAGGGGCATGGATGTTGATGTAGAGGCCCTCCGTGGTTGATTCCCCCTCCGGCAGAGTGCCGGCGAAGGCTCCAAGATGGGATCTCACGGATAAAGAAGGTTACGACGGTGGAAATTATGTTTCGTGGTGCTCCTGGATATTTTTGGGGCACATAGGTATATATAGGAGGAAGAAGTACGTTGGTGGCCGCCCGAGGGGCCCAAGAGACAGGGGGCGTGCCCTACAGGGGGGCGCGCCCCCTATCTCGTGGGGACCTCGGAAGCTTCTTGACTTGCACTCCAAGCTCTCCGGATCATGTTTGTTCCAAAAATCACGCTCCCGAAGGTTTCATTCCGTTTGGACTCCGTTTGATATTCCTTTTCTTCGAAATACTGAAATAGGCAAAAAAACAGCAATATGGGCTGGGCCTCCGGTTAGTAGGTTAGTCCCAAAAATGATATAAATGTGTAAAATAAAGCCCATAAACATCAAAAAGGGGTAATATAATAGCATGGAACAATCAAAAATTATAGATACGTTGGAGATGTATCAAGCATCCCCAAGCTTAATTCCTGCTCGTCCTTGAGTAGGTAAATGATAAAAAGAGAATTTTTGATGTGGAATGCTACCTAGCATAATTCATAATGTAATTTTCTTTATTGTGGCATGAATGTTCAGATCCAAATGAATACAAAATAAAAGTTCATGTTGACATAAGGAATAGTAATACTTCAAGTATACTAATCAAAGTAATCATGTCTTCTCAAAATAACATGGCTAAAGAAAGTTATCCCTACAAAATCATATAGTCTGGCTATGCTCTATCTTCATCACACAAAGTATTTAATCATGCACAACCTCGATGACAAGCCAAGCAATTGTTTCATACTTTAATAATCTCAAACGTTTTCAACTTTCACACAATACATGAGCGTGAGCCATGGACATAGCACTATATGTGGAATAGAAGGGTGGTTGTGGAGAAGAGAAAAAAAAGGAGAATATAGTCTCACATCAACTAGGCGTATCAATGGGCTATGGAGATGCCCATTAATAGATATCAATGTGAGTGAGTAGGGATTGCCATGCAACAGATGCACTAGAGCTATAAATATATGAAAGCTCAACAAAAGAAACTAAGTGGGGTGCATCCTAACTTGCTTGCTCACGAAGACCTAGGGCACTTTTGAGGAAGCCCATCATTGGAATATACAAGCCAAGTTCTATAATGAAAAATTCCCACTAGTATATGAAAGTGACAACATATGAGACTCTCTAACATGAAGATCATGGTGCTATTTTGAGGCACAAGTGTGGAAAAAGAGATAGTAGCATTGTCCCTTCTCTCTTTTTCTCTCATTTTTTCTTTTACCCCTTTTTTTCTTTTGTTTTTATAAAGTCCGAAGTCTCATCCTGACTTGTGGGGGAATCATAGTCTTCATCATCCTTTCCTCACTAGGACAATGCTCTAATAATGAAGATCAAAACACTTTTATGGATTTACAACTCAAAGCCAGAACAAGATATGACTCTATATGAATGCCTCCGGCGATGTACCAGGATATGCAATGAATCAAGAGCGACATGTATGAAAATTATGAAAGTGGCCTTGCCACAAATACAATGTCAACTACATGATCATGCAAAAAGAAATATGACAACAGTAATGCGTGTCATATGAACGGAACGATGGGAAGTTGCATGGCAATATATCTCGGAATGGCTATGGAAATGCCATAATAGGTAGGTATGGTGGCTGTTTTGAGGAAGGTAAATGGAGGGTGTATGGTATCCGCGAAAGTTGCGCGGTACAAGAGAGGCTAGCAATGGTGGAAGGGTGAAAGAGTGTGTATAATCCATGGACTCAACACTAATCAAAAGAACTCATATACTTGTTGCAAAAATTTAGAAGTCATCAAAAACCAAAGCATTACGCGCATGATCCTAGGGGGATAGATTGGTAGGAAAATACCATCGCTCGTCCCCGACCGCCACTCATAAGGAAGACAATCAATAAATAAAATTGTGCTCCAACTTCATCACAAAGCGGTTCACCATACGTGCATGCTACGGGAATCACAAACTTCAACACAGCATTCTTTAAATTCACAATCACCCAACTAGCATGAATTTAATATCACTACCTCCATATCTCAAAACAATTATCAAGTATCAAATTGATCATTGCATCCAATTCACTTTCTATGATAGTTTTTATTATACCCAACTTGGATGCTCATCATTCTAGGACCAACTTTATGATCATAGCAAATACCATGCTGTTCTAAAAGACTCTCAAAATAATATAAGTGAAGCATGAGAGACTAGCAATTTCTTCAAAATTAAGACACCACCGTGCTCTAAAAGATAAAAGTGAAGCACTAGAGCAAAAACTATCAAGCTCAAAAGATATAAGTGAAGCACATAGAGTATTCTAGCAAATTCTAATCAAATAGGCTTCTACTAAAAGGTGTGTACAGCAAGGATGATTGTGGTAAACTAAAAAGCAAAGAATAATATAATACACGACGCTCCAAGCAAAACACATATCATGTGGCGAATAAAAATATAGCTCCAAGTAAAGTTACCAATGAACGAAGACAAAAGAGGGGATGCCTTCCTGGGGCATCCCCAAGCATAGGATTTTGGCTATCCTTGAATATCTTGGGGTGCCTTGGGCATCCCCAAGCTTAGGCTCTTGCCACTCCTTATTCCATAGTCCATAAAAGCTTTACCCAAAACTTGAAAACTTCACAACACAAAACTCAACAGGAAATCTTATAAGCTCCGTTAGTGAAAGAAAACAAAACCACCACATAAGGTACTGCAATGAACTCATTCTTTATTTATATTTGTGTTAAACCTACTGTATTCCAACTTCTTCATGGTTTATAAACTAATTTACTAGCCATAGATGCATTGAAATAAGCAAACAACACATGAAAAACAGAATCTGTCAAAAACAGAACAGTCTGTAGCAATCTGTAACTAATGCAAACTTCTGGAACTCTAAAACTCCTACCAAAATAGGAAGTCCTGGAAAATTTGTCTATTGAACAGAAGCAAAAAGAATCAATGCAAAATCACGTTCCTGTGATTTAACAAAATTATATTCGTGCGTGCAAAATTTCTGTTTTTTCAGCAGAATCAAATCAACTATCATCGTAGGTTATCTATAGGTTCTACTTGGCACAAACACTAATTAAAAGATAAAAACACATCTAAACAGAAGGTAGATGCAAGATTTATTAAATAACAGCAAGGTAAAATATCGGGTTGCGTCCCAACAAGCGCTATCGTTTAACGCCCCTAGCTAGGCATTGATAATTTTAATGATGCTCACATGAAAGACAGGAATTGAAGCACAAAGAGAGCATCATGAAACACGTGACAAACACATCTAAGTCTAACATACTTCCTATGCATAGGCATATTATAAGCAAACAAATTTGCACGGCAAGCAAAAACTAGCATATGCAAGGAAGAAGAAAGAGACGATAGCAATCTCAACATGACGAGAGGTAATTCAATAAGATAAAAATTCCTACAACCATATGTTCCGCTCTCATAATAATTACATGTAGGATCATAGGCAAATTCAACAAAATAGCTATCACCAAACATATTCTCAACATGATCCACATGCATGCAAAGTTGACACTCTTCCAAGATAGTGGGATTAACATTAGCTAAAGTCATGACCTTTCCGAACCCAACTTTATCAAAAATATCATAAGATTGAAAATACTCCAAATATGTGGGATCTAAAGTTGACACTCTTCCAAACCCACTTTCAATATTATTTCAAACATTATTATCAATCTCATATACACTATGGGGCTTAAATAAATTTTCAAGGTTATAAGAAGAATCGCCCCAATCATGATCATTGAAACAAGTAGTAGACATAGCAAAACTAGCATCCCCAAGCATAGGGTTTTGCAAATTATTAGCACAATTGACATCAAGAGAATTTATAGGAAAATCATTGCAATCATGCTTTTTATTCAAAGATCTACCGTGAATCACTTCATAAAGTTCTTCCCCACAATTTTCAGATTCACGAATTTCAAACAAAACTTCATAAAGATAATCTAGTGCACAAAACTCACTAGCAATTGGTTCATCATAATTGGATCTCTTAAAAAGATTAGCAAGCGGATGAGGATCCATAGATCTTAGGTTCTCTGTTTAGCAATAAATAAGCATCTAATCCAACCAACCGAGCAAACAAAAGGGCAAGCAAAAGAGAGGAGGAGAGTGGGAAAGAGAGGGCGAATAAAACAGCAAGGGTGAAGTGGAGGAGACAAAAACGAGAGGCAAATGACAAATAATGTAAATGCGAGGGAGATGGGTTTGTGATGGGTACTTGGTATGTCTTGACTTGTGCGAAGACCTCCCCGGCAACGGTGCTAGAAATCCTTCTTGCTACATCTTGAGCTTGTGTTGGTTTTCCTCGAAGAGGAGAGGGTGATGCAGCAAAGCGTAGCGTAAGTATTTTCCTCAGTTTTGAGAACCAAGGTATCAATCCAGTAGGAGGCTCCTCAAAAGTCCCACGCACCTACACAAACAAACGGAGAACTCGCAACCAACGCAATAAAGGGGTTGTCAATCACTTCATGGCCACTTGCGAAAGTGAGATCTAATAAAGATAGTATGATAAGATAAATATATTTTTGGTATTTTATAACATAGATGCAAAAAGTAAAGATGCAACTAAAGGTAGATTGAAAGCAAATATGATAAGAGGTAGACCCGGGGGCCATAGGTTTCACTAGAGGCCTCTCTCAAGATAGCATAATTATTACGGTGGGTGAACAAATTAGTGTCGAGCAATTGATAGAAAAGTGCATAGTTATGAGATTATCTAGGCATGATCATGTATATAGGAATCACGTCCTTAACAAGTAGACCGACTCCTGCCTGCATCTACTACTATTACTCCACACATCGACCGACTCCTACCTGCATGTAGAGTATTAAGTTCATAAGAACAGAGTAAGGCATTAAGCAAGATGACATGATGTAGAGGGATAAACTCATGCAATATTATATAAACCCCATCTTGTTATCCTCGATGGCAACAATACAATACGTGTCTTGCAACCCTTTCTGTCACTGGGTAAGAACACCGCAAGATTGAACCCAAAGCTAAGCACTTCTCCCATGGCAAGAAAGACCAATCTAGTAGGCCAAAACAAACTGATAATTCGAAGAGACTTGCAAAGATAACTCAATCATACATAAAAGAATTGAGAGAAGATTCAAATATTATTCATAGATAAACTTGATCATAAACCCACAATTCATCGGATCTCGACAAACACACCGCAAAAAGAGTTTACATTGAATAGATCTCCACAAGAGAGGGGGATAACATTGTATTGAGATCCAAAAAGAGAGAAGAAGCCATCTAGCTAATAACTATGGACCAGTAGGTCTGTGGTAAACTACTCACAACTCATCAGAGGGGCATGGATGTTGATGTAGAGGCCCTCCATGGTTGATTCCCCCTCCGGCAGAGTGCCAGCAAAGGCTCCAAGATGGGATCTCATGGATAAAGAAGGTTACGGCGGTGGAAATTATGTTTCGTGGTGCTCCTGGATGTTTTCGAGGCACGTAGGTATATATAGGAGGAAGAAGTACGTCGGTGGCCGCCCGAGGGGCCCACGAGACAGGGGGCGAGCCCTACAGGGGGGCGCGACCCCCTATCTCGTGGGGACCTCGGAAGCTTCTTGACTTGCACTCCAAGCTCTCCGGATCACGTTTGTTCGAAAAATCATGCTCCCGAAGGTTTCATTCCGTTTGGACTCCGTTTGATATTCCTTTTCTTCGAAATACTGAAATAGGCAAAAAAACAGCAATATGGGCTGGGCCTCCGGTTAGTAGGTTAGTCCCAAAAATGATATAAATGTGTAAAATAAAGCCCATAAACATCCAAAAGGGGTAATATAATAGCATGGAACAATCAAAAATTATAGATACGTTGGAGACGTATCAGGGCTCACTCAATAATATGCATCACAATGAGCTTGCAAGCAATGTGACTAAGGAGTTAGTTACGAGATCTTGTATTACAGAATGAGTAAAGAAACTTGCCGGCAACGATATTGAACCACTAGGATAAAACCGTCCATTTGTCCCGGTTCCAGAGTGCCTTTAGTCCCGGTTCCAGAGGGCCTTTAGTCCCAGTTCTGGAACCGGGACAAAAAGGTCGGGACTAAAGCCCAAACCCTTTAGTCCCGGTTCGCCCACGTGGCCGCTATACATAAGGGGCTCCATGTGGCCTCTACAGGGCGCCCAGGCAAGAGGACCTTTAGTCCCAGTTGGTGAGGCATCCACGCGTGAGTAGCTGGCAGGAGCCGAGGTTTTTGTTTTTTCAAAGGGGGTGGGTTTAGGGGGTTTTGGACGGTTAATTTAGGGTGTTAGCTAGATAATAGAGAGAAGTGTCCTCTCTTATCTGCGTGCTTGGTCGACACTAGCTACTATACGTATAGAGAGAACTCGACACGCTAGCTAGTAAGCAAATAAAGGACCCATTAATTACAAGATCATCATGAACATATACAGAGAGGAGTGACCTCTCTTTGTGCGACATATTGGTCGAACAACAAGTTTTCGTATATCTATCCGATGATACTAGGTAAATATATACAATATAAGATCTCATACTATCCCTAACATCTCATGTCTATCTCAATTTCCACATGGTATTCTCCGGCTTTATTGATGACATGGTCCAGAAAGAATCCCGCCAATTCCTATTGAATTGCATTTATGCGATCATGTGGTAGGAGTTCATCCTGGATCTACCAGACCTAATTTGAAGAAGGGCGTGGTCGGGGCAGGGCGAGGCAGAGGCACGGCGAGGGCAGCATGGTCAGGGCATGGGCGAGGTGGCGTGGTCGGGGCATGGCGAGGGCGTCGACGACAAGGTCGAGCACCCTGACGGTGTCGACGGGACAGAGGGCGGCGACGGAGTCAACACGGCAAGCTCGAGCAGCCTGGCGGCATCGACGGGGGCAACTGCAGACCAAAGTGTTGGCTTATATAGCAAACCCTTTGGTCCCGGTTGGTGGCACAAACCGGGACGAATACCCACCTTTGGTCCCGGTTTGTGCCCCCAACCGGGACCAAAGTTCTCTACGAAAGGTGGGTATTCGTACCAGTTCGTGCCACCTACCGGGACCAAAGGTGGGCATTGGTCCCAGTTGGTGCCACCAACCGGGACGAAAGGGTGGCACAACGGTGGTGTGGTGGGAGTTTAGTCCCACCTCGCTAGCTGAGAGAGCTCAGCACCTGTTTTATAAGCTCCGTTGCGGCTGAGGTGCTGAGCTCCTCTCTAATTTGCAGGCAGTACATGCCTACCCTAGTCACTGCCATGTTGGGCCTATTGGGCCTGCGGGTCTGCATCCTGGCCCATGTACAGATGGATTTCTAGTCGTATGCAGGCCGTGTGGCCAAGTAGGCGGCATTTTTGCATTATTTATTTTCTTTTGTATTTTGCTTTATTTTTTAATTATTTTTTATTTTAGGTCAGAAAAATTATAAACTTTCTATTATTGCCATTATTTTTTAAATTCGAATAGTTTAAATTTTAATTCTTTGAAATTTGTGTGAATCACTAGTTTGTGAATAACCTCACTATAAAAATATTTTTTTGAGTGATTCTGTTTCTTGCTATTTAATATTACTGTGTTTTATCATTATATTCAAAAACAGATTTCATTATTTTAGTTTCTATCAAAAAAATTCTTTATGATAATTCTTTTTGCTATTAAGTTTCTAAAAAAATTCTTTATGATAATTCTTTTTGCTATTTCTGTTTTGAACAAAAAATACTTTGATAATTTAAGTTGCTATAAAAGCTTTTTAGTTGATTCTTTTTGCTATTGAAGAGTATTATAGTTTTGTTTTAGTTGACCATAAAGAATATTTTAATTGATTCTTTTTGCCATTGAAGAGGATTATAGTTTCGTTTTAGTTGATCATAACAGAATATTTTAATTGATTATTTTTAGTTCATTCTTTTTGCTATTAGAGTTTCATAAAAGTTTTCTAGTTCATTCTTTTTGCTATTAGTTCCTCTTTGAGCTAAATGACCCTGAAATTGAAAAGCACTACAAATGAACTCTGAAAAGGTTGAAAGTTGGCATGGTATCATCATTTCACCGACATAGCACGCGCAAAAAAGTTGAGAGGGTTACGGCAAAAGCCGTATGCACTTCGTGTACAAAATGGACAATCTATTTCGAAGTATCAGGGTTTCGGACGAAAACTCATCTATCACAAAGGGATTTCATTTTTTGAACTTATTTGAACTCAAGACTTTTTGTGTGTTAAAAATGTACCATTCAAAGCCACATCATCAATTTTGAACCCTTTCTGACTTCATTTGGTATTTTTCATGCATTTACTGATTTTTTTAAGCTAAATGACCCTCAAATTGAAACACACTACAAATGAACTCTGAAAAGGTTGAAAGTTGGCATGGTATCATCATTTCACCCACATAGCATGTGCTAAAAAGTGGAGAGGGTTACGGCAAAAACTGGATGCACTTCGGGTACAAAACGGACAATCTCTTTTGAAGTATTAGGGTTTCATACAGAAACTCATCTGTTACAAAAGGCATTTCATTTCTTCACATGTAACTGTAGTGATATTCTAGATCAAAGGCATCATCATAATAGTTGTGGAGAGAAAGTCTTCACTTTTTCTTCGCTTGTGTCCTTTGCTTATTGCGCCGTAACCATGGATAATCTTCATCGTTTAACAGGGTGCTTGGGTCACTACTAGGAAAAGGCATGCTAGTGGCGCACCAGTTTTGCCTTCTAATGGCGCACTACTGGTGCACCACTAGCATCACACCATTAGAATTAAATTCTAATGGCGCACCACTGGTGCGCCATTAGTATCTGGTGTTCTAATGGCGCACCATGTAGTGCGCCATTAGTATTGCCCACAGTGCGCCATTAGAATTCTTTCCAGGGGGCCATATGTATCCATGTGCTTTGGCATACTAATGGCGCACCAGTGGCTGATGCGCCATTAGTGTGATTATCACAGTGCGCCATTAGTGTCTTGCGTGGTGCGCCACTAGTATGAATATTAGGGATTATTTTTTTTCTTTTCTGATATTTTCATAGGTTACAAAATATATTATTGGACAGAATTTAGACAACACCACACAGCAACAGCAGATTCATTGAATACAATAGAAGATTAGTCTCCGAACACAAATCATCATATTAGTCTCTGAATTCAAAAGACCGAACAAAGATAGAACATTACAAGTCTCGAGACAGCGAGTAGCTAGTTTGTCTTCACATTACAAGTCGATATCGACCATCTAAACTACCATCACATAGAAGAGAGTTGTGGTCATCACGATGAGCATCATCGCGATCAAACTGGTCTTCATCCGGTTCCTCCAACGCTCCCTCCTCTCTCCCGCTAGATAGCGGGCGTATCTAGATTCGTCCTCCGCCCTAGTGGTGTACCCTTTGTAACTGTTACCGCTGAAACGGTGAACCTGTCTCCGACACTCCTCCCAGTCGTCGTAGACTCCGGGAACCTTACCCTTGTACACAACATACGACGGCATCTCTATGCACAAGCCAAACAATAGACAATACATAAGCAATATGTAAGTATGCAACAAAAGGATCGGAAGAGAAAAGCAAGACATTAATAGCACGATTCATGGTCCTACAATAAATAGCATCGATTACATCTAAGTTGAACGACTGTCCAAACCAAAGAGACATACAAATTCATTAAAGTTTAATTACAACATGAGCCAATCAATGTTTCAGAACTACACATCACTACTTTCGACTCGACTCATCGGACAGGAGCGTGGATGAAGCCGCCGTCTGTCATGATGGTCATGAAATCGCGGTCGTTGTCACCCTGCATTTGTAGCATTCCATCTATCTCATTGTTGGACGGTTGATATCTGAGGAAGAACCGCCCCGACGTATGAAGGACATCTTGATGGATGATGTCCGCAAAGTCCGACTGGATGCGAAAGAATTCTTGTGTGAGGTCCGCGTCCTGGATTGCCGACAAGTTCGCGGCCCAATCTTTGAGATTATCTGGTAGAAGAAGTTTATGATGGTCCCTTCCAATCGCCCACATGTGATGGAGGGTGTAGTAGGCATCCTTCTGACCGCCAGGCGGCTGCTTGACGCAGCAGAACTTCGTATTGTGTGAGAACATGTGCTTGCCGTACTTACGAACAGTCCTGGTGAAGGTGCCTCCAGATTTGGCGTAGCCGGGGAGAACATCATTAAGAACTTTCTTGACATTTGTGTAGTCTATCTTGGAGTTACGGTTCGGGTCGAAATACGTGGCCATGGAATATTTCGGGCTTAAGAGGATGAGTGTGCAATGTGTGTCACTGCACAGAACACGAAATGTTAGAAAAAAAAAGAACGATCGAAATCTAAGAAATCATATGTTACGGGGCGGTTAAGGGATGACTTACTCGGGAAAGTAAGCCACAAGGAAGTTATCCTTATCTGGGTTTGCCGGAATGACGCCTTCGAGGTGTGAACTCGCAACTTGGCGGTCCCCAACGCTGCTCAAGTGCTTGGCACACATGTAGAAGGGGTCGACTATCACGATGTCCGGGGTCTTGTCTCTAATGATCCGCATCTCCATACTCAGCGAAAACAGCCGAACGAAGGTGTAGTGCAGCGGATGAAGGTTAAACATAGCAAAGATGTCATCAAACCGCAGGACGATCGTACCCCCGATGTCGCCATCCACAAAGCCCTTGCTCTTTGGCACCTTGGCCATGAAAACCGGGTATGCCACATCCTTCTCTCTGAGACGCCGCTTCTCCAAAGAAAGAACACTGTCGTGCAGACACCGCATAGCACCGGTTGCAGCATTCAGCATATTTGGCGGTAGCATCGCCCTACCCGCCACATGCACCCTCCTCGAGATATCCTTAGGTGAAGGAGGCCCGTCCTGAGCACAGATCGTACTCGGTGCCGGCTGGCTCGCACCGGCGCCCTTGTTAGTCTTTCGTTTCCGTCCCTTCTTCTTGATCTCCTGTAATGGGACCGAGTTCTGCTCACAGACCACCTTCTTGAGCGTGTTGGGGCTGATAATATTTCGCACCTCAGCTATCTGAGCCTCGGTGAAGGCGGGAGCTGGAGGCGTCTCCTGAGAACTGAACGCCAGACGACGCCTATTGCAATTGGATTTCTCCGCCATACTAGCTAGATTGCGATCGTCTTGGTTGGGTTCTTGAGAAAGAGGCCCGCAGAACTCGCCAGCGTACCCATGTTCGGCAAAGTACTTATCGACTTTGGTAAATGTACCGTCATCGTTGTTGTCGTCGTCCGGATCCTGTGCCATAGGGCTGTCCGGATCTTGTGCCATAGGGATGTCCGACATAGGGATGTCTGGCAGGTCCGGTAGCGTTGCGGTGTTCTTGCCATGGCTTGGCGCCGGCACGACTGGCGATCTTGTCTGTGGGGTGGTGTCCCCCGCCCCCAAACGAATATAGCTCTTCGGCCAAAGCAGTGGCCAATTTACACAGGCGCTGAGGGTCATCTCATCTTCTTCGTCGGCCCCAGCGGGTCGAACCGGAGGTAACAGCTCGTCTTAGCCTGGCAGCACCCGAACCACTTCAACCCTATACATTGTGGGTGGCATCGGATTACCGTGGAACATGCGGTTCCCCGGTTGAACGATTCTGCCCTTGGCGACATCGACCAGCTCGGCGCCCACGAAGTGCAGAAGAGTGCAAGGAACGTCGGTGGTGCCCTGCGAAAACATGTACAGGGCGTCAGGGATGCCCAGTCAAAGCCAAGGAGATGAAGTCATCGGCCGAGAGGCTTAGTTACCGTGATGACGTGGAGCTCGGCTAATGTCGAGGCACCGCCAACGGCGGGCGTGCAACTGACGGAGGGGGCGCTTGCTGGCGAGGTGCCGGCCGGCGTACACCCGGGTGCATTAAGCTCCAATGCCCGTGCCGGCGCCGGAGACATGAATACTGCCTCCGCCGGAGACACCAATGGCGCCGCCGCCAGAGACACCAATGGCGCCGCCGGAGACACCAATGGCGCCGCCTGCGCGCTGTGCAAGTTGCTGGCTATGAAGCTGGGAACCAGGAGAGGCCCCTATTGGCCGCCCGCAATCCACGTCGTCAGCCCATGAATCAACGTAGGCACCATGGCGTTGAGCTTCGTTCCCAGCTGTTGTTCCACTTGCTCTTGGACAAGCTCCGGAATCTGCGCCACTTGTGCCTTGAGTGCTTCAACCTCGCGCGTCTGGCTTTCCGAGCTGGCCTTTTTCTCCTTCCGCACACCAGCGGTATAGTATGACCCCCATTTTGTGGACAAGCCTTTGCCGGCCACACGACCAGCTGACGTCGGCTTAGTGAGCGTATCCTTGTTTTTCATTATGTTCAACGCCCTATTTAAAGGGGTGTCGAAAGGGGAGCTCTGAGACGACCCCGCGCTACTGCTTTCAGTGTCCTGTGAAAGGAACGTGAACCATTTAGAAATATTGGGGATTAATTAGAGTGCAACCATATGGAGCTAATTACGCGGGGGTGTATTCCTTACCAGAACAAGCTCAAGCGCCCTGGTCTTCGGATCCGTGGTAAGCTCCTTTGTTATCGGGTCCTCCTTGTACCGGGCCCTGACATAGTTCCTGGTCTGCTTGTTACCGTTGTATTTCTCGAAGCGGGGCGGTAGGCCTTGGTCGGCACGCTCCGCGTCCTCCTTGTACCATATAGGCTCCGCCACTCTGTAACCGCCGGGACCGAGTTTGTGTTCCCCTAAGTTCAACTCCCGCATTTCTTTCCCCCACTGACTTGATTCGGAGGTTGCACTGCTCGAGCACTTGATCTCGAACTCCTTGTACTCATCTTCGCTCATCAAAGGATATTTCGCCTTGATCTTCTCATAACTATCACCTTTATCAATCATTTTCCTCACCGCGCTGCTCCAAGTAGACAGGGCCGTGCTCATCTTCGTGAGGGCGGCACTGTTCACTTTATTCCCTGAGAGGCATGTGTTTTCAAATTCGGAGGGGAACTTGTATCGTTCGTGCAGCTTCGTGAAGAGGAGGTTGCGCAAATTCCCTCGGTCCTTATGCCTAAGGTTCTCAGTGTTGATCGAGACGGTGCTCTGGAGAATGCACCCGAGCTGAACCGAGTACCCCTTGACTATATGTTTGGGCTCCGTTGGATTCCCGTCGGAGTCCACTTGAGTGAATTCCTCCTTGACGGTACGGAGCGCATTCGGACGCCGGTCCTTCCTTTGCTTCTTCGATTGGCTGCCATCTGTGTGTGCGCCGCCATCATCAGTGGTGGCATCCTCGGCGGCACCATCAGTGGTGTCATCCCCGACGCCACTAGGGGTTGTGTAATCAGGATCGGTGTCTTCCGCGGTGTCCTCATAGCGGTGAGGTTGTTCCTCCATCTCCTGGGACAGCTCCCAGAATTGCTTGCCGCCCGAACCACCGGCCTCATCGTTGTGGGCCATGTTTCGCTCTAAATAGGAAATAAGTTTGGTCAAAAAGTTGGTTATTGTCAAGGAACAAGATCATGGTCTCATCATTTAGGGTTTGTCGACACCGAGGCACCCTAAAAGCCTAAGCTTTCATCATTTAGGGTTTGTCGACGCCGAGGCACCCTAAAAGCCTAAGCGTACATCATTTAGGTTCTCATCGACACCGAGGCATCCGGGGCAGCCAAGTTAAGTTTTCATGATTTAGGGTTTATCGATGCCGAAGCACCCTAGGTTGGGCCTAATCACTTGGCACTAATCACTTGGCTCTATTGCCACCTATGTTGGGTTTATCATCTAGGGTTTATCGATGCTAAGGAGAATTCTAAGTTGGGCCTAATCACTTGGCTCTGTTGCCACCTATGGTTTAATGCAGCAAGAATAAAGGGGCAGTTGATCCTACTTAATTAAGTACTAAGATACCCCGGCCCATGCATTAGTCGCAAGTACCCCATATGTCCTATTTTTAGCAAAGTCATGCTAAAATTCACGGAAAATTTCAGCATGACCTTTGCTGAAAATAGGACATATGGAGTACCCGAATTTGCCGGAACGGAAGTTAATCAACATTCCGGCAAACTCAAGGGCCAGAACGGAAGTTAATCAAGTTGACAAAATTCCCAAGTAGTACAGCAGCAGCATCACAAGTAGTACCAATGAACATATAGTCCAGCAAGTTAAAAAAGCTGAAGTTCTCAGCATGAAGAATCACACAACACAACACCTACATTATGATGATACATTCGGAGATTGCACATACAGTTTTCACATAAGCGTAATTGTTCTGGAGATTGCACATATAGTTTTGACAGCACATCACCTATGATAGCACATATAGTTTTTCACATTTGTAGATTGCACATACAGTTTTCACATAGAGCAATGTTCTTTTCATTTCACCTTCCATTTTTTTTTGCAATTCAACTCACTTCCTTTTCTTATAGTTACTGCTCCCAAATGAAATGACACTTTGACATGGCTGCAATTTTCAGTGTCTACTTATCTGCAATTTTTCCGTGTCTGCTTAGGAGAAATAGGTTTCAAACTTCAGCTTGTTTTGTATAAGGAGACTAAAAAACTATCTAAGGAGTTCTTCAAGTTCAAGTTACAGCCTGCATGACATTTTCCTACACAATGCTTGTTGTAAATAATTACTTAAAGTAAACACTTTTTTATCTTAGCTTACTTACAACAGAATGCCTATCTTTCTGGTTTTCCAATTCCTTTTGTTTCATTTTCAACATTGCTCTATTTGTAATTAATAGCACTGTTCAAGAAATCTGTATATGCTTACAGCAGCACTGCTAATGATACTAGCCCATGTGCTTGTGCAAATTGACCTGGTTGGAATTCATACAGCAACAGTAACAGTTAACTAAACTTCTTTTGCATGCATTTATCACTCCAGAAACTTTCAGTAACAAGTGAGAAGCATCTGCATTTTCTTAGTGAACTTTTGAGTGCATTTATCACTTGTTGGAGTATGCTACAGCTTCTGCAAATCACGAACTCCTTTAGTTTACATCTCAGTTTTAGCAAACACTACAGTTTCAGTGAAGGAGTCATCACTGAATAATAGGCACTATAGTTTCTCTACAGTATTGGAACACTGAACATTTTCAGTTAACTGTATCAAGAACACTGAAGAACACTGAACCCACTAGCATGCCTAAGCAAAAAGCTTCATCACCTACTTCTCAGATACGAGGGAGTGGTACATTTTATTCAGGCTGCCGTAGGGGGAAGGAGGGGAAGGGGGGAGAGGGGAGGAATCACCTGAGGGATAACTGCAGGCTGCCGTAGGAGGACGCCGGTGTCGAGGAGGCAGCGGGCGGCGGCGCGTCGAGGAGGAGGAGGCGCGTCAAGGAGGAGGAGGCACGTCGAGGAGGCGGCGCGTCAAGGAGGAGGTGGTGGAGGCGGGGCAGCGGAGGGTTCGGCCGGCTGGGCGCGCCGCGGCGGCGGGCCGACAGCGGTGCCAGCGGCTAGGAACCCTAGCTGTCGCGCTCGGGAGGGAGGTTGACGCAGGCGGGGCCGCGGGG